>NC_034177.2:3574918-3665562 GCF_002021735.2 Oncorhynchus kisutch | reverse complement strand
ATCACCATAGACCACCCCCTCAGCCATCCCACCTATCGCCATAGACCACCCCCCTCAGCCCATCCCACCTATCACCATAGCCCATCCCACCTATCACCATATAGACCACACCCCCCTCAGCCCATCCCACCTATCACCATAGACCACCCCCCAGCCCATCCCACCTATCACCATAGCCCATCCCACCTATCACCATAGACCACCCTCTCAGCCCATCCCACCTATCACCATAGACCACCCTCTCAGCCCATCCCACCTATCACCATAGACCACCCCCTCAGCCCATCCCACCACTATCACCATAGCCCATCCCACCGATCACATAGACCACCCCCTCAGCCCATCCCACCTATCACCATAGACCACCCTCTCAGCCCATCCCACCTATCACCATAGACCACCCCCCCTCAGCCCATCCCACCTATCACCATAGCCCATCCCACCTATCTACACATAGACCACCCTCTCAGCCCATCCCACCTATCACCATAGCCTAGACCACCCCTCTCAGCCATCCCACCTATCACCATAGACCACCCCCTCAGCCCATCCACCTATCACCATAGACCACCCCCTCAGCCCATCCCACCTATCACCATAGACCACCCCCTCAGCCCATCCCACCTATCACCATAGCCCATCCCACCTATCACCATAGACCACCCTCTCAGCCCATCCCACCTATCACCATAGACCACCCTCTCAGCCCATCCCACCTATCACCATAGACCACCCCCTCAGCCCATCCCACCTATCACCATAGCCCATCCCACCGATCACCATAGACCACCACCTCAGCCCATCCCACCTATCACCATAGACCACCCTCTCAGCCCATCCCACCTATCACCATAGACCACCCCCTCAGCCCATCCCACTATCACCATAAGCCCATCCCACCTATCACCATAGACCACCCTCTCAGCCCATCCCACCTATCACCATAGACCACCCTCTCAGCCCATCCCACCTATCACCATAGACCACCCCCTCAGCCCATCCCACCTATCACCATAGACCACCCCCTCAGCCCATCCCACCTATCACCATAGACCACCCCCTCAGCCCATCCCACCTTTCACCATAGTCACCCCCTCAGCCCATCCCACCTATCACCATAGACCACCCCCTCAGCCCATCCCACCTATCACCATAGACCACCCCCTCAGCCCATCCCATCTATCACCATAGTCACCCCCTCAGCCCATCCCATCTAATCACCATAGACCACCCCCTCAGCCCATCCCACCTATCGACATAGACCACCCCCTCAGCCATCCCACTATCGCCATAGACCACCCTCTCAGCCCATCCCACCTATCACCATAGACCACCTTCTCAGCCCATCCCACCTATCACCATAGCCCATCCCACCTATCACCATAGACCACCCTCTCAGCCCATCCCACCTATCACCATAGACCACCCCCTCAGCCCATCCCACCTATCACCATAGACCACCACCTCAGCCCATCCCACCTATCACCATAGACCACCCCCTCAGCCCATCCCACCTATCACCATAGACCACCCCCTCAGCCCATCCCATCTATCGCCATAGACCACCCCCTCAGCCCATCCCATCTATCGCCATAGACCACCCCCTCAGCCCATCCCACCTATCACCATAGCCCATCCCACCTATCACCATAGACCGCCCCCCCTCAGCCCATCCCACCTATCACCATAGACCACCCCCTCAGCCCATCCCACCTATCACCATAGACCACCCCCTCAGCCCATCCCACCTATCGCCATAGACCACCCCCTCAGCCCATCCCACCTATCACCATAGACCACCCCCTCAGCCCATCCCATCTATCACCATAGACCACCCCCTCAGCCCATCCTACCTATCACCATATCCCATCCCACCTATCACCATAGACCGCCCCCTCAGCCCATCCCACCTATCACCATAGACCACCCCCTCAGCCCATCCCATCTAATCACCATAGACCACCCCCTCAGCCCATCCCATCTATCACCATAGTCACCCCCTCAGCCCACCCCATCTATCACCATAGACCACCCCCTCAGCCCATCCCACCTCTCACCAAGACCACCCCCTCATCCCATCCCATCTAATCACCATAGACCACCCCCTCAGCCCATCCCACCTATCACCATAGACCACCCCCTCAGCCCATCCCACCTATCACCAACGACCACCCCCTCCAGCCCATCCCACCTATCACCAAAGACACCCCTCAGCCCATCCCATCTAATCACCATAGACCACCCCCGTCAGCCCATCCCACCTATCACCATAGACCACCCCCTCAGCCCATCCCACCTATCCCCATAGACCACCCTTCAGCCCATCCCACCTATCACCATAGCCCATCCCACCTATCACCATAGACCCCCCCTCAGCCCATCCCACCTATCACCATAGACCACCCTCTCAGCCCATCCCACCTATCACCATAGACCACCCTCTCAGCCCATCCCACCTCTCACCATAGCCCATCCCACCTATCCACCATAGACCACCCCCCTCAAGCCCCATCCCACCTATCACCATAGACCACCCCCTCAGCCCATCCATCTAATCACCATAGCCCACCCACTCAGCCCATCCCACCTATCACCATAGACCACCCCCTCAGCCCATCCCACCTATCACCATAGACCACCCTCTCCGCCCATCCCAACCTATCACCATAGACCACCCTCTCAGCCCATCCCACACCTATCACCATAGCCAATCCCACCTATCACCATTAAGACCACCCCCCTAAGCCCATCCCACCTATCACCACTAGACCATCCCCCATCAGCCGATTCCCATCTAATCACCATAAGACCACCCCCTCAGCCCATCCACCTCTCACCATAGACCCACCCCCTCAGCCCATCCCCAACTATCACCATAGACCCCCTCTCAGCCCATACCCACCTATACCCATAGACCACCCCGTAGCCATCCCACCTATCAACCATAGACCATCCCCCTCAGCCCATCCCACCTATCCCATAGACACCCCCCTCAGCCCATCCCACCTATACCACTAGACCACCCCCTCAGCCCATCCCACCTATCACCATAGACACCCCCTCAGCCCATCCCACCTATCACATAGACCACCCTCTCAGCCCATCCCACCTATCACCATAGCCCATCCCACCTATCACCATAGACCACCCCCTCAGCCCATCCCACCTTTCACCATAGACCACCCCCTCAGCCCATCCCACCTATCACCATAGACCACCCTCGAGCCCATCCCACCTATCACCATAGCCCATCCCACCCTATCACCATAGACCACCCCTCAGCCCATCCCACCTATCACCATAGACTACCCCCTCGCCCATCCCACCTATCACCATAGACCACCCTCTCAGCCCATCCCACCTATCACCATAGCCCATCCCACCTCTCACATAGACCACCCCCCTCAGCCCATCCCACCTATACCATAGACTACCCCCTCAGCCCATCCCACCTATCACCATAGACCACCCCCTCAGCCCATCCCACCTATCACCATAGACCACCCCCTCAGCCCATCCCACCTATAACCATAGACCACCCCCTCAGCCCATCCCACCTATCACCATAGACCACCCCCTCAGCCATCCCATCTATCACATAGACCACCCCCTCAGCCCATCCCACCTATCGCCATAGACCCCCCTCAGCCATCCCACCTATCGCCATAGACCACCCCCCTCAGCCCATCCCACCTATCACCATAGCCCATCCCACCTATAAACCATAGACCACCCTCTCAGCCCCATCCCACCTATCACCATAGCCCCTCCCCACCTATCACCATAGACCACCCCCTCAGGCCCATCCCACCTATCACATAGACCACCCCCTCAGCCCATCCCATCCTATCACCATAGACCACCCCCTCAGACCATCCCACCTATCACCATAGACCACCCCCTCAGCGCATCCCACCTATCACATAGACCACCTCCTCAGCCCATCCCACCTATCACCATAGACCACCCCCTCAGCCCATCCCACCTATCACCATAGACCACCCTCTCAGCCCATCCCACCTATCACCATAGACCCACCCCCTCAGCCCATCCCACCTATCACCATAGACCACCCCTCTCAGCCCATCTCACCTATCACCATAGCCCATCCCACCTATCACCATAGACCACCCCCTCAGCCCATCCCACCTATCACCATAGACCACCCCCCTCAGCCCATCCCATCTAATCACCATAGACCACCCTCTCAAGCCCATCCCACCTATCACCATAGACCACCCCCTCAGCCCATCCCACCTATCACCATAGACCACCCCCTCAGCCCATCCCACCTATCACCATAGACCACCCTCTCAGCCCATCCCACCTATCACCATAGACCACCCCTCAGCCCATCCCACCTATCACCATAGACCACCCTCTCAGCCCATCCCACCTATCACCATAGCCCATCCCCTCAGCCCATCCCACCTATCACCATAGACCACCCCTCAGCCCATCCCACCTATCGCCATAGACCACCCCCCTCAGCCCATCCCATCTAATCAGCATAGACCACCCCCTTAGCCCATCCCATCTATCACCATAGACCACCCCCTCAGCCCATCCCACCTATCACCAAAGACCACCCCCTCAGCCCATCCCATCTATCACCATAGACCACCCCCTCAGCCCATCCCACCTATCACCAAAGACCACCCCCTCAGCCCATCCCATCTAATCACCATAGACCACCCCCTCAGCCCATCCCATCTATCACCATAGACCACCCCCTCAGCCCATCCCACCTATCACCATAGACCACCCCCTCAGCCCATCCCACCTATCACCATAGACCACCCTCTCAGCCCATCCCACCTATCACCATAGACCACCCTCTCAGCCCATCCCACCTATCACCATAGACCACCCTCTCAGCCCATCCCATCTATCACCATAGACCACCCCCTCAGCCCATCCCACCTATCGCCATAGACCACCCCCTCAGCCCATCCCACCTATCACCATAGACCACCCTCTCAGCCCATCCCACCTATCACCATAGACCACCCTCTCAGCCCATCCCACCTATCACCATAGACCACCCTCTCAGCCCATCCCACCTATCACCATAGACCACCCTCTCAG
The DNA here is from genome assembly GCF_002021735.2 of Oncorhynchus kisutch. Lineage (NCBI taxonomy): Eukaryota > Metazoa > Chordata > Actinopteri > Salmoniformes > Salmonidae > Oncorhynchus > Oncorhynchus kisutch. The sequence continues at coordinate 3,660,474 of NC_034177.2, read as the reverse complement.
TACATCCCACCTATCACCATAGACCACCCTCTCAGCCCATCCCACCTATCACCATAGACCACCCTCTCAGCCCATCCCACCTATCACCATAGATCACCCCCTCAGCCCATCCCACCTATCACCATAGACCACCCTCTCAGCCCATCCCACCTATCACCATAGACCACCCTCTCAGCCCATCCCACCTATCACCATAGACCACCCTCTCAGCCCATCCCACCTATCACCATAGACCACCCTCTCAGCCCATCCCACCTATCACCATAGACCACCCTCTCAGCCCATCCCACCTATCACCATAGACCACCCTCTCAGCCATCCCACCTATCACCATAGACCACCCTCTCAGCCCATCCCACCTATCACCATAGACCACCCTCTCAGCCCATCCCACCTATCACCATAGACCACCCTCTCAGCCCATCCCACCTATCACCATAGACCACCCTCTCAGCCCATCCCACCTATCACCATAGACCACCCTCTCAGCCCATCCCACCTATCACCATAGACCACCCTCTCAGCCCATCCCACCTATCACCATAGACCACCCTCTCAGCCCATCCCACCTATCACCATAGACCACCCTCTCAGCCCATCCCACCTATCACCATAGACCACCCCCTCAGCCCATCCCACCTTTCACCATAGACCACCCCCTCAGCCCATCCCATCTATCACCATAGACCACCCCCTCAGCCCATCCCACCTATCACCATAGACCACCCCCTCAGCCCATCCCACCTATCACCATAGACCACCCCCTCAGCCCCATCCCATCTATCACCATAGACCACCCTCTCAGCCCATCCCACCTATCACCATAGACCACCCTCTCAGCCCATCCCACCTATCACCATAGACCACCCTCTCAGCCCATCCCACCTATCACCATAGAATCGGTATATCGAACATCTCCTCCCATTTACTTTGCAACCTGCACGGCGCAGCTGGCAACGTTTTTGTCCTCAGATGAAACTGAGGACAAAAACGTAATTATTTAATCCCAGTTCCTTTCAGCCAATTTGTATCTTTAATATATTAATATATTATATGGACTGAGGGGGTGGTCTACCCTATAATATATATAATATATTTCATATATGGCAGACAAAGAAGTTCCCTTACTTTCTCCCTTTTCCACTTGGCGCCTCCATTGTTGTAGTAATGGATCAATCAGTTGGTTGTAAATTTGGATTGACCAGATATTACCACATATTTTCAATAACTGCATATGTCACATAACTCCTCCGTATCTATTCATAATATCATGAACAAATATAATATTATTTTTGTACCTTTTTTTTCCATAAATATATTTGAGTTTAAACACAACCTTTGTTGTGATATTTTTTCATTTTTTTGGAGTATAAATCAGAAATTGTGTAACGGCAGATTCTCTCCTCTTCGTCTGAAGAGGAGGTGTAGCTGTGATTGGACCAAAACGCAGCGTGGTAAGTGTCCATATCGTTTATTATAAAACATAAACTGAACACTAAGAACTACAAAACAATAAATGTGAACATGAACGAAAACCAAACTGAAACAGTCCCGTGTGGTGACTAACACAGACACAGAAACAAACACCCACAAACCAACATTGAAACCCAGGCTATGGGTTCTCAATCAGGGACAACGATATAAACAGCTGCCTCTGATTGAGAACCATATCAGGCCAAACATAGAAATAGACAAACATAGAAAAACACACATAGACTGTCCTCCCCAACTCACGCCCTGACCATACTAAAACACACATAGACTGCCCACCCCAACTCACGCCCTGACCATCCTAAAACACACATAGACTGCCCACCCCAACTCACACCCTGACCATACTAAAACACACACAGACTGCCCACCCCAACTCACACCCTGACCATCCTAAAACACACATAGACTGCCCAACCCCAACTCACACCCTGACCATCCTAAAACACACATAGACTGCCCAACCCCAACTCACGCCCTGACCATCCTAAAACACACATAGACTTCCCACCCCAACTCACGCCCTGACCATCCTAAAACACACATAGACTGCCCACCCCAACTCACACCCTGACCATCCTAAAACACACATAGACTGCCCACCCCAACTCACGCCCTGACCATCCTAAAACACACATAGACTGCCCACCCCAACTCACGCCCTGACCATCCTAAAACACACATAGACTGCCCACCCCAACTCACGCCCTGACCATCCTAAAACACATATAGACTGCCCAACCCCAACTCACACCCTGACCATCCTAAAACACACATAGACTGCCCAACCCCAACTCACGCCCTGACCATCCTAAAACACACATAGACTGCCCACCCCAACTCACGCCCTGACCACACTAAAACACACATAGACTGCCCAACCCCAACTCACGCCCTGACCATCCTAAAACACACATAGACTGCCCACCCCAACTCACGCCCTGACCATCCTAAAACACACATAGACTGCCCACCCCAACTCACGCCCTGACCATCCTAAAACACACATAGACTGCCCACCCCAACTCACGCCCTGACCATCCTAAAACACACATAGACTGCCCACCCCAACTCACGCCCTGACCACACTAAAACACACATAGACTGCCCAACCCCAACTCACGCCCTGACCATCCTAAAACACACATAGACTGCCCACCCCAACTCACGCCCTGACCATCCTAAAACACACATAGACTGCCCACCCCAACTCACGCCCTGACCATCCTAAAACACACAGACTGCCCCCCCCAACTCACGCCCTGACCATCCTAAAACACACATAGACTGCCCACCCCAACTCACGCCCTGACCATCCTAAAACACACATAGACTGCCCACCCCAACTCACGCCCTGACCATCCTAAAACACACATAGACTGCCCACCCCAACTCACGCCCTGACCATCCTAAATTAAGACAAAACAAAGGAAAAAAAGGTCAGAATGTGACAAATTGTAACCAACTTTGTATGACTTCTTTAAGAAAGAGCTATACTTTATACAAAATGTCAATTTTCAATGATTTGGGAAATGAGAAGTTGTAATCTGTATGAAGGAGAAAAGGATGAGCCTTCCTTAATAATCTACTGGAGAACCGTTTGGGGTTTCAGTATAATTTATGTATGAGTGAGGCTTTTAGGAAAAGTTTAAAGCTTTAATATTTCATCATTTTAGCTCCCTCAATCTCATATTCATTATTTAAATAGTTTAATTTTGTCTGGCTTAGCATTCCAAATATACCCAATATTTACCTCTCCATGGTTGCAGAATCTTATCTATTTTTGCTAAATTTCTATTGAAATTAATTGTGGTAAGTTCATTTATATTTTTTGAGATGTGAATACCAAGTATGTCTACTTCACCATCCGCCCATTTTATTGGTAAACAAGGTAGTGTAAACACAGAATTGTTTAACGATCCAATACGTAATATGGTACACTTGTCATAATTAGGTTTTAATCCAGAGGCTAGAAAAGTGTAGGTATTACAGACTTGGCCAGGGAGAGGTTGAAAATGTCAGTGAAGACACTTGATAGTTGGTCTGGGCATGCTCTGAGTACACGTCCCGGTAATCCGTCTGGCCTCGCCGCTTTGTGAATGTTGACCTGTTTAAAGGTCTTGCTCACATCGGCTACGGAGAGCGTGATCACACAGTCATCTGGAACAGCTGGTGCTCTCATGCATGCTTCAGTGTTGCTTGCCTCGAAGTGAGCATAAAAGGCATTTACCTCGTCTGGTAGGCTCGCGTCACTGGGAAGCTTGCGTCTGGGTTTCCCTTTGTAGTCTGTAATAGTTTTCAGGTCCTGCCACATCCGACGAGCGTCAGAGCCAGTGTAGAAGGATTCAATCTTAGTCATGTATTGACACTTTGTCTATTTGATGGTTCATCTGAGGGCATTGCGGGATTTCTTATAAGTATCCGGATTAGTGTCCCGCTCCTTGAAAGTCCCACTCCTAGCATTTATTTTGGTGCTGATGTTGCTTGTAATCAATGGCTTCAGGTTGGGAAATGTACGTATGGTCACTGTGGGGACGACATAGTCGATGCACTTATTGATGAAGCCGGTGACTGATGTGGTGTACTCCTCAATGCCATTGGATGAATCCCGGAACATATTCCAGTCTGTGCTAGCAAAACAGTCCTGTAGCTTAGCTTCCGCGTCATATGACCACTTCCGTATTGAGCGAGTCACTGGTACTTCCTGCTTTTAGTTTTTGCATGTAAGCAGGAATCAGGAGGATAGAATTATGGTCAGATTTGCCAAATGGAAGGCGAAGGAGAGCTTTGTTGAATGGAATGTTGTTGAGTGGAATGTTGCAACTCTACTTCAACATTCGATCTAGCGACCTTTCGGGTTGCTGGCCCAACGCTCTAACCACTAGACTACCTGCCGCCCCATTTAACTTATACAGTCATTCTAATTCACATTTGACATGTACATTTGAGTCATTATGGGGTTTTCCCTGAGTGTAAACTCAGTATCTCCTTGTGGTCGATGTGAAACAAAGCATCCCAACCATCTAATTTCCCCTTTAGGTTTGACGTTTGCCTCACTCTGTTCCTGCTGTCTTTATGACCCTTTCATTATACAGTTGGTTAAGTGGTACTGTGGTTAAGAAGATCAGAGGGGCAGATAGTCTCGTCACCTGTAGAGAGAGGTCACTCATTTTGACATGTACATTTTAGCAGACGCTGTTATCCAGAGAGACTTACAGTTAGTGCATTCATCTTAATAAGATAGCTATATGGGATACCCACATCTCTCAGTCATAGTAAGTACACGTTTCTTCAATAAAGTAAAATACAGAGCTAGTATAGTCCACGAGGGGGGGGGGGGTCAGATGTTTTCGGAAGATGAGCAGGGACTTTGCTGTCCTGTCCTGACATTAGGGGGGGAAGCTCATTCCACCATCGGGGTGCCAGGACAGAGAAGAGCTTTGTCTAGGCTGAGCTGGGGCTTTGTCTAGGCTGAGCGGATGATTTGATTGGGCTGAGCGGATGATTTGATTGGGCTGAGCGGATGATTTGATTGGGCCGAGCGGATGCTTTGATTGGGCTGAGCGGATGATTTGATTGGGCTGAGGTGGTGCTTTGTCTAGGCTGAGCGGGTGCTTTGTCTAGGCTGAGCGGGTGCTTTGTCTTGGCTGAGCGGGTGCTTGGTCTTGGCTGAGCGGGTGCTTTGTCTTGGCTGAGCGGGTGCTTTGTCTTGGCTGAGCGGGTGCTTTGTCTTGGCCGAGCGGGTGCTTTGTCTAGGCTGAGCGGGTGCTTTGTCTAGGCTGAGCGGGTGCTTTGTCTAGGCTGAGCGGGTGCTTTGTCTAGGCTGAGCGGGTGCTTTGTCTAGGCTGAGCGGGTGCTTTGTCTAGGCTGAGCGGGTGCTTTGTCTAGGCTGAGCGGGTGCTTTGTCTAGGCTGAGCGGGTGCTTTGTCTAGGCTGAGCGGGTGCTTGGTCTAGGCTGAGCGGGTGCTTTGTCTTGGCTGAGCGGGTGCTTTGTCTTGGCCGAGCGGGTGCTTTGTCTAGGCCGAGCGGGTGCTTTGTCTAGGCTGAGCGGGAGCTTTGTCTAGGCTGAGCGGGTGCTTTGTCTAGGCTGAGCGGGTGCTTTGTCTAGGCTGAGCGGGTGCTTTGTCTAGGCTGAGCGGGTGCTTTGTCTAGGCTGAGCGGGTGCTTGGTCTAGGCTGAGCGGGTGCTTGGTCTAGGCTAAGCGGATGCTTGGTCTAGGCTGAGTGGGTGCTTGGTCTAGGCTGAGCGGGTGCTTTGACTGGGCTGAGCTGGAGGGCCAAGAGACCAGAGGTGGCAGACTGAAGTGCTCGGGTTGATGTTTCCGTTGAACCACGTGGTTTTTTTCTCGGGTCACACCAAGGTTCTTTTACACTCTGGGGAGGGGGGGCACCGTGGAGTTGTCAAATGTGATGGAGAGGTCTTGGAGCGGGAAGGCCGTCCCGGGGAGGAAAAGCAGCTCAGTCTTGTCAAGGTTATTCCCTTTGAACATTCTTGGGATGTGTTGAGAAACAACAATCTCTCTCTGTCATTCCTCCATCTGGTTCCCACCGTAGCGATTCTATATGTACTTGTCATTCCTATCAGTTAGACAATGTTTCTAGCCGGGAAATACGGGAGAGAAAGAGGACGGTTGACCTTAACAATCCCCTTCCTGCTGTGCCTCTGACCCGAGTTAAGCGACCATAAATGGAACATAATTCCCTTTTTTAGGCACTTTTTTTTCTGACCTTGAACTTAAGATGAGATGAGAATAGCATGCTATTTACCCGCTATTCAGTTGGGGGGAGATTGAATAAAAAAACATTTTTTTAAATGTAATCTTTATTTAACTAGAAACATCTGTGCACTGTGCCCTGCCCGCCACAGGAGTCGCTAGTGTGCGATGGGACAAGGATATCCCTGCCGGCTAAACCCTCCCCTAACCCGGACAGCGCTGGGCCAATTGTGTGCCGCCCCATGGGTCTCCCGGTCTCGGCCGGCTGCGACAGAGCCTGGACTCAAAGCCTTAGACCACTGCGCCACTCGGCCGGCTGCGACAGAGCCTGGACTCGAAGCCTTAGACCACTGAGCCACTCGGCCGGCTGCGACAGAGCCTGGACTCGAAGCCTTAGACCACTGAGCCACTCGGCCGGCTGCGACAGAGCCTGGACTCGAAGCCTTAGGACCACTGAGCCACTCGGCCGGCTGCGACAGAGCCTGGACTCGAAGCCTTAGACCACTGCGCCACTCGGCCGGCTGCACTTTCTTTTCTAAGTGTGTATTTAGACCAGAGTTGAGTTGTAGACAGAAGCAGCTCTGACCGAGTCCCAAACAGCACCCTAATCCCTACACAGTGAACACATTTTTACCAAATCACTATGGGCCCTGGTCAAAACTAGTGCACTATATAGGGTATAGTTTGCCATGTAGGACTCACTCTGTGAGTGTCAGTCAAATGGGTTATGGTTTCATCTCTTTGTCTCCTCTGCCATGAGAGTTCTTCCTAAATAGCTCCTCCGGGGGGAAGTGGGTAGACTGGAGAGGCTGACTGTCATCTCAGGTGACTACACAGAAGCACCACCCCCACCCCCAACACACACACACACACACACACACACACACACACACACACACACACACACACACACACACACACACACACACACACACACACCTCCTCCTCCTCATATTTCATAGTATGGTATCAGCTTCAGCAGTTTAGAACAGCCTGTGGGTAAAACAGCCAATTTCCTCATTCCTCTGTCAAACAGTAATTGCTGGGTTTAATATGAGGGTGAGTTGTGTCATTTAGAAATAAAATACATCAAATCAAGTTGTATTTGTCACATGTGCTGAATACAAGGGGGAGACAGTGAAATGCTTACTTACACGCCCCTAACCAACAATGCAGTTCAAGAAATAGAGTTAAGAAAAGATTCACTGAATAAACTAAAGTAAAAAATATCAATATATAGGGAGTTAAGGTACAATGTGGAGGCTATATACAGGGTATTACGGTACAGAGTCAATGTCTAGGCTATATACAGGGTATTACGGTACAGAGTCAATGTGGAGGCTATATACAGGGTATTACGGTACAGAGTCAATGTCTAGGCTATATACAGGGTGTTACGGTACAGAGTCAATGTGGAGGCTATATACAGGGTATTACGGTACAGAGTCAATGTGGAGACTATATACAGGGTATTACGGTACAGAGTCAATGTGGAGGCTATATACAGGGTATTACGGTACAGAGTCAATGTGGAGACTATATACAGGGTATTACGGTACAGAGTCAATGTGGAGGCTATATACAGGGTATTACGGTACAGAGTCAATGTCTAGGCTATATACAGGGTGTTACGGTACAGAGTCAATGTGGAGGCTATATACAGGGTGTTACGGTACAGAGTCAATGTGGAGGCTATATACAGGGGGTACCGGTACAGAGTCAATGTGGAGGTTATATACAGGGTGTTACGGTACAGAGTCAATGTGGAGGCTATATACAGGGTGTTACGGTACAGAGTCAATGTGGAGGCTATATACAGGGTATTACGGTACAGAGTCAATGTGGAGGCTATATACAGGGTGTTACGGTACAGAGTCAATGTGGAGGCTATATACAGGGTGTTACGGTACAGAGTCTATGTGGAGGCTATATACAGGGTGTTACGGTACAGAGTCAATGTGGAGGCTATATACAGGGTATTACGGTACAGAGTCAATGTGGAGGCTATATACAGGGTATTACGGTACAGAGTCAATGTGGAGGCTATATACAGGGTGTTACGGTACAGAGTCAATGTGGAGGCTATATACAGGGTGTTATGGTACAGAGTCAATGTGGAGGCTATATACAGGGTATTACGGTACAGAGTCAATGTGGAGGCTATATATAGGGTATTACGGTACAGAGTCAATGTGGAGGCTATATACAGGGTATTACGGTACAGAGTCAATGTGGAGGCTATATACAGGGTATTACGGTACAGAGTCAATGTGGAGGCTATATACAGGGTATTACGGTACAGAGTCAATGTGGAGGTTATATACAGGGTGTTACGGTACAGAGTCAATGTGGAGGCTATATACAGGGGGTACTGGTACAGAGTCAATGTGGAGGCTATATACAGGGGGTACTAGTACAGAGTCAATGTGGAGGCTATATACAGGGTGTACCGGTACAGAGTCAATGTGGAGGCTATATACAGGGTGTTACGGTACAGAGTCAATGTGGAGGCTATATACAGGGGGGTACTGGTACAGAGTCAATGTGGAGGCTATATACAGGGGGTACTAGTACAGAGTCAATGTGGAGGCTATATACAGGGGGGGTACCGGTACAGAGTCAGTGTGGAGGCTATATACAGGGGGGTACCGGTACAGAGTCAGTGTGGAGGCTATATACAGGGTATTACGGTACAGAGTCAATGTGGAGGCTATATACAGGGGGTACCGGTACAGAGTCAATGTGGAGGCTATATACAGGGGGTACCAGTACAATGTGGAGGCTATATACAGGGGATACCAGTACAGAGTCAATGTGGAGGCTATATACAGGGTGTTACGGTACAGAGTCAATGTGGAGGCTATATACAGGGTGTTACGGTACAGAGTCAATGTGGAGGCTATATACAGGGTATTACGGTACAGAGTCAATGTGGAGGCTATATACAGGGTATTACGGTACAGAGTCAATGTGGAGGCTATATATAGGGTGTTACGGTACAGAGTCAATGTGGAGGCTATATACAGGGTATTACGGTACAGAGTCAATGTGGAGGTTATATACAGGGTGTTACGGTACAGAGTCAATGTGGAGGCTATATACAGGGGGTACTGGTACAGAGTCAATGTGGAGGCTATATACAGGGGGTACTAGTACAGAGTCAATGTGGAGGCTATATACAGGGTGTACCGGTACAGAGTCAATGTGGAGGCTATATACAGGGTGTTACGGTACAGAGTCAATGTGGAGGCTATATACAGGGGGTACTGGTACAGAGTCAATGTGGAGGCTATATACAGGGGGTACTAGTACAGAGTCAATGTGGAGGCTATATACAGGGTGTTACGGTACAGAGTCAATGTGGAGGCTATTTACAGGGGGTACTAGTACAGAGTCAATGTGGAGGCTATATACAGGGGGGTACCGGTACAGAGTCAGTGTGGAGGCTATATACAGGGTATTATGGTACAGAGTCAATGTGGAGGCTATATACAGGGGGGTACCGGTACAGAGTCAGTGTGGAGGCTATATACAGGGGATACCAGTACAGAGTCAATGTGGAGGCTATATACAGGGGGTACCGGTACAGAGTCAATGTGGAGGCTATATACAGGGTGTTACGGTACAGAGTCAATGTGGAGGCTATATACAGGGTATTACGGTACAGAGTCAATGTGGAGGCTATATACAGGGGGGTACCGGTACAGAGTCAATGTGGAGGCTATATACAGGGTATTACGGTACAGAGTCAATGTGGAGGCTATATACAGGGTATTACGGTACAGAGTCAATGTGGAGGCTATATACAGGGTATTACGGTACAGAGTCAATGTGGAGGCTATATACAGGGGGTTACGGTACAGAGTCAATGTGGAGGCTATATACAGGGGGTTACGGTACAGAGTCAATGTGGAGGCTATATACAGGGGGTTACGGTACAGAGTCAATGTGGAGGCTATATACAGGGTGTTACGGTACAGAGTCAATGTGGAGGCTATATACAGGGGGTTACGGTACAGAGTCAATGTGGAGGCTATATACAGGGTATTACGGTACAGAGTCAATGTGGAGACTATATACAGGATGTTACGGTACAGAGTCAGTGTGGAGGCTATATACAGGGGGTACCGGTATAGAGTCAGTGTGGAGGCTATATACAGGGGGTACCGGTACAGAGTCAATGTGGAGGCTATAGACAGGGGGTACTGGTACAGAGTCAATGTGGAGGCTATATACAGGGTATTACGGTACAGAGTCAATGTGGAGGCTATAGACAGGGGGTACTGGTACAGAGTCAATGTGGAGGCTATATACAGGGGGTACCGGTACAGAGTCAATGTGGAGACTATATACAGGGTGTACCGGTACCGAGTCAATGTGGAGGCTATATACAGGGGGCACCGGTACAGAGTCAATGTGCAGGGTATATACAGGGGGTACCGGTACAGAGTCAATGTGGAGGCTATATACAGGGGGTACCGGTACAGAGTCAATGTGGAGGCTATATACAGGGGGGTACCGGTACCGAGTCAATGTGGAGGCTATATACAGGGGGTACCGGTACAGAGTCAATGTGGAGGCTATATACAGGGGGTACCGGTACAGAGTCAATGTGGAGGCTATATACAGGGGGTACCGGTACAGAGTCAATGTGGAGGCTATATACAGGGGGTACCGGTACAGAGTCAATGTGGAGGCTATATACAGGTGGTACCGGTACAGAGTCAATGTGGAGGCTATATACAGGGGGTACCGGTACAGAGTCAATATGGAGGCTATATACAGGGGGTACCAGTACAGAGTCAATGTGGAGGCTATATACAGGGGTTACCAGTACAGAGTCAATGTGGAGGCTATATACAGGGGGTACCGGTACAGAGTCAATTTGGAGGCTATATACAGGGGGTACCGGTACAGAGTCAATATGGAGGCTATATACAGGGGGTACCAGTACAGAGTCAATGTGGAGGCTATATACAGGGGTTACCAGTACAGAGTCAATATGGAGGCTATATACAGGGGGTTACGGTACAGAGTCAATGTGGAGGCTATATACAGGGGGTACCGGTACAGAGTCAATATGGAGGCTATATACAGGGGGTACCGGTACAGAGTCAATGTGGAGGCTATATACAGGGGTTACCAGTACAGAGTCAATGTGAAGGCTATATACAGGGGGTACCAGTACAGAGTCAATGTGGAGGCTATATACAGGGGGTACCAGTATAGAGTCAATGTGGAGGCTATATACAGGGGTTACCAGTACAGAGTCAATTTGGAGGCTATATACAGGGGGTACCAGTATAGAGTCAATGTGGAGGCTATATACAGGGGTTACCAGTACAGAGTCAATGTGGAGGCTATATACAGGGGGTACCGGTACAGAGTCAATGTGGAGGCTATATACAGGGGGGGTACTGGTACAGAGTCCATGTGGAGGCTATATGCAGGGGGTACCAGTACAGAGTCCATGTGGAGGCTATATGCAGGGGGTACCAGTACAGAGTCCATGTGGAGGCTATATGCAGGGGGTACCAGTACAGAGTCCATGTGGAGGCTATATGCAGGGGGTAGTAGTGACAATGTAAATAGTCTGGGTGGCCATTTGATTAATTGTTCAGCAGTCTCACGGCTTGGGGGTAGAATCTGTTAAGGAGCCTTTTGTATTGTAATGATATCGGGTATATCAGGGTAACTGGTATTGTAATGATATCAGGTATCAGGTATATCAGGGTAACTAGTATTGTAATGATATCAGGTATCAGGTATATCAGGGTAACTAGTATTGTAATGATATCAGGTATATCAGGGTAACTGATATTGTAATGATATCAGGTATATCAGGGTAACTAGTATTGTAATGATATCAGGTATATCAGGGTAACTAGTATTGTAATGATGTCAGGTATATCAGGGTAACTGGTATTGTAATGATATCAGGGTAACTAGTATTGTAATGATATCAGGTATATCAGGGTAACTAGTATTGTAATGATATCAGGTATATCAGGGTAACTGGTATTGTAATGATATCAGGTATATCAGGGTAACTGGTATTGTAATGATATCAGGTATCAGGTATATCAGGGTAACTAGTATTGTAATGATATCAGGTATATCAGGGTAACTAGTATTGTAATGATATCAGGTATATCAGGGTAACTGGTATTGTAATGATATCAGGTATATCAGGGTAACTGGTATTGTAATGATATCAGGTATATCAGGGTAACTGGTATTGTAATGATATCAGGGTAACTATTATTGTAATGATATCAGGTATGTTGGGGTAACTAGTATTGTAATGATATCAGGTATATCAGGGTAACTGGTATTGTAATGATATCAGGTATATCAGGGTAACTGGTATTGTAATGATATCAGGTATATCAGGGTAACTGGTATTGTAATGATATCAGGTATATCAGGGTAACTGGTATTGTAATGATATCAGGTATATCATGGTAACTGGTATTGTAATGATATCAGGTATATCAGGGTAACTGGTATTGTAGTGATATCAGGTATATCAGGGTAACTGGTATTGTAGTGATATCAGGTATATCAGGGTAACTGGTATTGTAATGATATCAGGTATATCAGGGTAACTGGTATTGTAATGACAAGGTAAGCCTAGATGTTCTGGTTCTGGTTTCCATTGAAAACGGGTGTCACGTCCGTCAACTATGTATCCCACCATTGCAGGAATAAAGGTTGTACTCTTTATGTGAACTCTTCAGAAAAGTTCTGTCCAGTCCCGACACACCCTCGTAGAAAATGGCAGGAAGTGGCCCGAGTCATAAATGCTTGGAAGTATCTGTAATATTAGAAAGGGCCGTCCGCATTCTTTTGCAGTTGACTGAGTCCCGTCTTACAGAGACCTTCCTGGCTGGACAGGAAGTATGCAACAATGGGAGTAGATTGCCAAAAGCACGTAGTCAGACAATATGCCGACACATACACACACGCACACTGGGAGTTGGGGCTCACAGACAGGGGAAATTGTGTCAAACCCAACTTATCTCGGCTTGCCATAACAAAGGGGTTGGATACTTAAATGACTCAATACATTTCAGCTTTTCATCTTTTTAAAATTTAAATCAATTTAAGGGGTGTAAGTAACTTACTTTCTCAAGGCTGTACTGTATGCTTGGACTACTGCTAGTGACCCCGTGTCCTGAACACACACACACACACACACACACACACACACACACACACATACAGACAGACAGTACCCTACAAACTCGTCATCAAGCTCGAGACCCTGGGTCTCGACCCCGCCCTGTGCAACTGGGTACTGGACTTACTGACGGGCCGCCCCCAGGTGGTGAGTGTAGGTAACAACATCTCCACCCCGCTGATCCTCAACACTGGGGCCCCACAAGGGTGCGTTCTGAGCCCTCTCCTGTACTCCCTGTTCACCCACGACTGCGTGGCCACGCACGCCTCCAACTCAATCATCAAGTTTGCGGACGACACTACCGTGGTAGGCTTAATTACCAACAATGACGAGACAGCCTACAGGGCTGTGAGGGCCCTCGAAGTGTTGTGTCAGGAAAATAACCTCACACTCAACGTCAACAAAACAAAGGAGATGATTGTGGACTTCAGGAAACAGCAGAGGGAGCACCCCCCTATCCACATCAATGGGACAGTAGTGGAGAGGGTAGTAGGTTTAAGTTCCTCTGCGTACACATCACGGACAAACTGAATTGGTCCACCCACACAGACAGTGTCGTGAAGAAGGCGCAGCAGCGCCTCTTCAACCTCAGGAGGCTGAAGAAATTTGGCTTGTCACCAAAAGCACTCACAAACTTCTACAGATGCACAATCGAGAGCATCCTGTCGGGCTATATCACCGCCTGGTACAGCAACTGCTCCGCCCACAACCGCAAGGCTCTCCAGAGGGTAGTGAGGTCTGCACAACGCATCACCGGGGCCCTCCAGGACACCTACACCACCCGATGTCACAGGAAGGCCATAAAGATCAACAAGGACAACAACCACCCGAGCCACTGCCTGTTCACCCCACTATCATCCAGAAGTCAGTACAGGTGCATCAAAGCTGGGACCGAGAGACTGAAAAACAGCTTCTATCTCAAGGCCATCAGACTGTTAAAACAGCCACCACTAACATTGAGTGGCTGCTGCCAACTCACTGACTCAACTCCAGCCACTTTAATAATGGGAATTGATGGGAATTGATGTAAAATATATCACTAGCCACTTTAAACAATGCTACTTAATATAATGTTTACATACCCTGCATTACTCATCTCATATGTATATACTGTACTCTATACCATCTACTGCATCTTGCCTATGCTGTTCTGTACCATCACTCATTCATATATCTTTATGTACATATTCTTTATCCCTTTACACTTGTGTGTATAAGGTAGTAGTTTTGGAATTGTTAGGTTAGATTACTCGTTGGTTATTACTGCATTGTCGGAACTAGAAGCACAAGCATTTCGCTACACTCGCATTAACGTCTGCTAACCATGTGTATGTGACAAATCAATTTCATTTAGACAGACAGACAGACAGTTTTTCAGGGGAAATCCTGTTGGTCTTCCAGAGCTAAAACATCAACCTCTCCTTAAACACACAAACACTCCCCACTTTGTCTGCTGCCTTTCACGGTCATCATCTCTAAAGCTTGTCCTTTTTTATCTTTTGTTTGGATCACGATTTGATTGTTCGATATACATGAGATGATACAGTTGAAGTGGGACGTTTACATACACTTAGGTTGGAGTCATTAAAACTCGTTTTTCAAACCACTCCACAAATGTTATGTCAACAAACTATAGTTTTGGCAAGTCGGTTAGGACATCTACTTTGTCCATGACACAAGTCATTTTTCCAACAATTGTTTACAGACAGATTATTTCACTTATAATTCACTGTATCACAATTCCAGTGGGTCAGAAGTTTACATACACTAAACTGACTGTGCCTTAGCTTGGAAAATTCCAGAAAATGATGTAATGGCTTTAGAAGCTTCTGATAGGCTAACTGACATCATTTGTGTCAATTGGAGGTGTACCTGTGGATGTATTTCAAGGCCTACCTTCAAACTCGGTGCCTCTTTGCTTGACATAATGGGAAAATCAAAAGAAATCAGCGAAGATCTCAGCAAACAATTGTAGACCTCCACAAGTCTGGTTCATCCTTAGGAGCAATTTCCAAACGCCTGAAGGTACCACGTTCATCTGTACAAACAATAGTATGCAAATATAAACACCATGGGACCACGCAGCCGTCATACCGCTCAGGAAGGAGACGCCTTTTGTCTCCTAGAGATGAACGTACTTTGGTGTGAAAGTGCAAATCAATCCCAGAACAACAGCAAAGGATCTTGTGAAGATGCTGGAGGAAACGGGTACAAAAGTATCTATATCCACAGTAAAACGAGTCCTATATATCGAAATAACCTGAAAGACCGCTCAGCAAGGAAGAAACCACTGCTCCAAAACTGCCATAAAAAAGCCATACTATGGTTTGAAACTGCACATGGGGTCAAAGATCGTACTTTTTGGAGAAATGTCCTCTGGTCTGATGAAACACAAATATAACTGTTTGGTAATAATGACCATCGTTATGTTTGGAGGAAAAAGGGGGAGGCTTGCAAGCCGAGGGAACACCATCCCAACCGTGAAGCACGGGGGTGGCAGCATTATGTTGTGAGGGTGCTTTGCTGCAGGAGGGGCAGGTGCACTTCACAAAATAGATGGCATCATGAGGCGGGAAAATTTTGTGGATATTTTTTTATTTTTTATTTCACCCCTTATTTAACCAGGTAGGCTCGTTGAGAACACCTTTATTTAACCAGGTAGGCTCGTTGAGAACACCTTTATTTAACCAGGTAGGCTAGTAGAGAACACCTTTATTTAACCAGGTAGGCTCGTTGAGAACACCTTTATTTAACCAGGTAGGCTAGTTGAGAACACCTTTATTTAACCAGGTAGGCTAGTTGAGAACACCTTTATTTAACCAGGTAGGCTAGTAGAGAACAAGTTCTCATTTACAACTGCGACCTGGCCAAGATAAAGCAAAGCAGTGCAACACAAACAACAACACAGAGTTACACATTGACAAACGTACAGTCAATAATAAAGTAGAAAAAGTATATATACAGTGTGTGCAAATGAGGTAGGATAAGGGAGGTAAGGCAATAAACAGGCCATAGTGGCGAAATAATTACAATTTAGAAAAGAAACAATGGAGTGATAGATGTGCAGAAGACGAGTGTACAAGTAGAGATACTGGGGTGCAAAGAAGCAAAATAGTTTAAATAAATAACAGTATGGGGATGAGGTAGTTGGATGGGCTATTTACAGATGGGCTATGTACAGGTGCAGTGATCTGTGAGCTGCTCTGACAGCTGGTGCTTAAAGTTAGTGAGGGAGATATGAGTCTCCAGCTTCAGTGATTTTTGCAGTTCATTCCAGTCATTGGCAGCAGAGAAATGGAAGGAAAGGTGGCCGAAGGAGGAATTGGCTTTGGGGGTGACCAGTGAAATATACCTGCTGGAGCGCATGCTACAGGTGGGTGCTGCTATGGTGACTAGTGAGCTGAGATAAGGCAGGGCTTTACCTAGCAAAGACTTATAGATATATTGACGCAACACCTCAAGACATCAGTCAGGAATTTAAAGCTTGGTGGCAAATGGGTCTTCCATGTGGACAATGACCCCAAGCATACTTCCAAAGTTGTGGCAAAATGGCTTAAGGACAACACCGTCAAGGCATGGAGTGGCCATCACAAAGCCCTGATCTCAAGCCTATAGAAAGTTTGTGGGCAGAACTCAAAAAGTGTGTGCGAGCAAGGAGACCTACAAACCTGACTCAGCTACACCAGCTCTGTCAGGAGGAATGGGACAAAATTCACCCAACTTTTTGTGGGAAGCTTGTGGAAGGCAACCCGAAACGTTTGACCCAAGTTAAACAATTTATAGGCAATGCTACCAAATACTAATTGAGTGTATGTAAACTTCTGTCTAACTGGGAATGTGATGAAAGAAATTGAAGCTGAATTAAATAATTCTCTCTACTATCATTCTGACATTTCACATTCTTAAAATAAAGTGGTGATCCTAACTGACCTAAGACAAGGAATTTTTACTCTGATTAAATGTCAGGAATTGTGAAACTGAGTTTAATTGTATTTGGCTAAGGTGTATGTAAACTTCCGACTTCAACTGTATTTCAGATGTTCTCGGGAAGCATAAATGTTTTAGTGATGCAACAGAAGGGTGATGAAGTTCAAATCATGTGATGTTTTTTGTTGTTGAGAATTACCACCCTCTACATCACAGTACTTTTTCAAATGTTTTGCTTTGAAATGAGTTTTTCTAACATGATAGCTACTACCTGAAGCATTCCTTCTTTCCACTAAACTGGGGCTTTGTGAGGTATGTACCCCCCCCCCTTCTTCCTCCACCACCTGCCCTCTTGTTGTCACTAGGCTGCAGGCAGAGACAAGCATCTTATTTCAATGGCTGATGATCAGATCCGGTCAGCATGGTTTAGGAGATAGATGTCTTTATCTGGGACAACGCCTTGGTTCTTCCCAGCCATCTGCTCCTAGCGCTGGCCCTTGGCTGGATGGATGGGGTGAGGTGGAGGAGAAAAGAGAGCTATTAAGGCGTACACGCAGGCACGCACACGTGACCTCAGCTCCATTGTTCAGTATGTCATATGGTAGAAGGCTAGAGATTTAGTTTCTAGTGTCTATAAGAGGGATTTAGTTTCTAGTGTCTATAAGAGGGATTTAGTTTCTAGTGTCTATAAGAGGGATTCAGTTTCTAGTGTCTAGAAGAGTGATTTAGTTTCTAGTGTCTATAAGAGGGATTTAGTTTCTAGTTACTAGACTAGTGATTTAGTTTCTAGGGTCTAGAAGACTGGTTTAGTTTCTAGTGTCTATAAGAGGGATTTAGTTTCTAGTATCTAGAAGAGGGATTTAGTTTCTAGTGTCTAGAAGAGGGATTTAGTTTCTAGTATCTAGAAGAGTGATTTAGTTTCTAGTGTCTATAAGAGGGATTTAGTTACTAGTGTCTATAAGAGGGATTTAGTTTCTAGTTACTAGACTAGTGATTTAGTTTATAGTGTCTAGAAGAGGGATTTAGTTTCTAGTATCTAGAAGAGGGATTTAGTTTCTAGTGTCTAGAAGAGGGATTTAGTTTCTAGTATCTAGAAGAGTGATTTAGTTTCTAGTGTCTATAAGAGGGATTTAGTTACTAGTGTCTATAAGAGGGATTTAGTTTCTAGTTACTAGACTAGTGATTTAGTTTATAGTGTCTAGAAGAGGGATTTAGTTTCTAGTTACTAGACTAGTGATTTAGTTTCTAGGGTCTAGAAGACTGGTTTAGTTTCTAGTGTCTAGAAGAGGGATTTAGTTTCTAGTGTCTATAAGAGGGATTTCGTTTCTAGTTACTAGACTAGCGATTTAGTTTCTAATGTCTAGAAGAGGGATTTAGTTTCTAGTGTCTATAAGAGGGATTTAGTTTCTAGTGTCTATAAGAGGGATTTAGTTACTAGTGTCTATAAGAGGGATTTAGTTTCTAGTTACTCGACTAGTGATTTAGTTTCTAGTGTCTAGAAGACTGGTTTAGTTTCTAGTGTCTAGAAGACTGATTTAGTTTCTAGTTACTAGACTAGTGATTTATTTTCTGTGTGTGTGTGTGTGTGTCTGTTTCTTTTGTATGTGTGCAAGGAGGGGTGTGTTTATGGACCTCTGGGGGTAATATCTCTCTCTACAGACAGACCAGCCATATGGTGATAGGGGGGGGTTTGCTGACAGGACAGGTGCATCTGCCACTATAATGCCCTGCAGTGCCCCTGGGCCAGGAGTTATGGTGCCTCTCTTTGTTAAAGCAAAGCACATGCACACACACACACACACACACACACACACACACACACACCTCCTCTGCCTCGAGCAAGTTAAAACCGAACAATTTCCCTCATTTTGTTTTCATAATTTGTTGTGAATGTTCACAAATGAATCAAATTGACAAGCTCACGCTCAACTTAAGATCATGTCTAATAATGGAACGATAAATAAGAGATCATGTCTAATAATGGAACGATAAATAAGAGATCATGTCTAATAATGGAACGATAAATAAGAGATCATGTCTAATAATGGAATGATAAATAAGAGATCATGTCTAATAATGGAACGATAAATAAGAGCACATTTAAGTGTTGATATGTTTTATCACCTGTTGTTTCCACAACATGATGCTGGACGAGGGTTCAACAACATCTGAATAGAAACTGCCAACAAATGAGATCTCATTAAATAATCACGAAGGAATGATGTGGTGGGCCAAACGAAAGTTGTTTATTTTCCTGAGATGGTGAAATTGAACTTGGAACCTTTAAATAGTTTTCTGTAACACTGGCGTCATGTCAGTCCTCATGTCAGTCTTCATGTCAGTCCTCATGTCAGTCCTCATATCAACACTGGCCTCATGTCAGTCCTCATATCAACACTGGCCTCATGTCAGTCCTCATATCAATACTGGCGTCATATCAGTCCTCATGTCAGTCTTCATGTCAGTCCTCGTGTCAGTCCTCATGTCAGTCTTCATGTCAATCCTCATGTCAGTCCTCATATCAACACTGGCCTCATGTCAGTCTTCATGTCAGTCCTCATGTCAGTCCTCATATCAACACTGGCCTCATGTCAGTCCTCATATCAACACTGGCCTCATGTCAGTCCTCATATCAACACTGGCCTCATGTCAGTCCTCATATCAACACTGGCCTCATGTCAGTCCTCATATCAACACTGGCCTCATGTCAGTCCTCATATCAACACTGGCCTCATGTCAGTCCTCATATCAACACTGGCCTCATGTCAGTCCTCATATCAACACTGGCCTCATGTCAGTCCTCATATCAACACTGGCCTCATGTCAGTCCTCATATCAACACTGGCCTCATGTCAGTCCTCATATCAACACTGGCCTCATGTCAGTCCTCATGTCAGTCCTCATGTCAGTCCTCATATCAACACTGGCCTCATGTCAGTCCTCATGTCAGTCCTCATGTCAGTCCTCGTGTCAGTCCTCATGTCAACACTGGCCTCATGTCAGTCCTCATGACACAAGGACTGACATGAGGACTGACACGACTGAATTAAGGACTGACATGAGGACTGACACAAGGACTGACATGAGGACTGACACAAGGACTGAATTAAGGACTGACATGAGGACTGACATGAGGACTGACACGAGGACTGACACAAGGACTGACATGAGGACTGACACAAGGACTAACACGAGGACTGACATGAGGACTGACATGAGGACTGACACGAGGACTGACCCAAAAACGGACCTAAGGACTGACCCAAACACTGACCCAAGGACTGACCCAAACACTGACCCAAGGACTGACCCAAATACTGACCCATGGACTGAACCAAACACTGACGCAAAGACTGACCCAAGGACTGACCCAAACACTGATGCAAAGACTGACCCAAGGACTGACCCAAGGACTGACCCAAACACTGACCCAAGCACTGACCCAAGGACTGACCCAAGGACAGACCCAAACAAAGACCCAAGGACTGACCCAAGCACTGACCCAAGGACTGACCCAAGAACTGACCCAAGGACTGAAACAGCTACTGTACCTTTCCATCCAGGCTCCCAGATTGTTCCATTGTTGCTCTGATAAACATTTCAGAGGGAGCCTAGATGACATTTTCCACTTGAAAATGTAATTGTGAACGTTTCATGTATTTCTACTCTGAACAGCATATTCTGTAAAGCTCCTCTACCAGGCTACATATTTTATATCAACTTTCCATCAAATGGCTTCGTTTTCAGAAATCAAGAATACTTGTGCTTTCAGATTGTTCCATTGTTGCTCAGGTTGCATTTTGGTACACCCACAGTAACACCTGCTAAATATGTGTATGTGACCAATCACATCTGCTCAATATGTGTATGTGACCAATCACATCTGCTCAATATGTGTATGTGACCAATCACATCTGCTCAATATGTGTATGTGACCAATCACATCTGCTCAATATGTGTATGTGACCAATCACATCTGCTCAATATGTGTATGTGACCAATCACATCTGCTCAATATGTGTATGTGACCAATCACATCTGCTCAATATGTGTATGTGACCAATCACATCTGCTCAATATGTGTATGTGACCAATCACATCTTCTAAATATGTGTATGTGACCAATCACATCTGCTCAATATGTGTATGTGACCAATCACATCTGCTCAATATGTGTATGTGACCAATCACATCTGCTCAATATGTGTATGTGACCAATCACATCTGCTCAATATGTGTATGTGACCAATCACATCTGCTCAATATGTGTATGTGACCAATCACATCTGCTCAATATGTGTATGTGACCAATCACATCTGCTCAATATGTGTATGTGACCAATCACATCTGCTCAATATGTGTATGTGACCAATCACATCTTCTAAATATGTGTATGTGACCAATCACATCTGCTCAATATGTGTATGTGACCAATCACATCTGCTCAATATGTGTATGTGACCAATCACATCTGCTCAATATGTGTATGTGACCAATCACATCTTCTAAATATGTGTATGTGACCAATCACATCTGCTCAATATGTGTATGTGACCAATCACATCTGCTCAATATGTGTATGTGACCAATCACATCTGCTCAATATGTGTATGTGACCAATCACATCTGCTCAATATGTGTATGTGACCAATCACATCTGCTCAATATGTGTATGTGACCAATCACATCTGCTCAATATGTGTATGTGACCAATCACATCTGCTCAATATGTGTATGTGACCAATCACATCTGCTCAATATGTGTATGTGACCAATCACATCTTCTAAATATGTGTATGTGACCAATCACATCTGCTCAATATGTGTATGTGACCAATCACATCTGCTCAATATGTGTATGTGACCAATAAAAAGAGGTAGCCCAGAATAGTTATGCTTTCTGACTATTCAATTGTTGCTCTGATAACATAACAGAAAGACAGTCCACTTAACTACACCTGTAAATGTTTTAGGTCAAACAGCATCTTCTACATCTATCAACTTCCCATCGCATAACCGTAGTTATCAGAAACTGCCGATCATAAATCAATCGAATCATAGTTTCATCTTTGAGAGTGTTTTTTCTATTTCTCCCAGTGAAATGCCGTCTGGTCATCAACAGGTGTCATCTGTATGTGACATCAATGATCAAAACGAGTAGTCATTATGTATGGTTGTCATGTATCATACACTACGTGTCATTTATAGGTTTCTACTTAATAAAACACACACTTCATTTCTGTAGTTTTAGTTCTAGACAAACCAATTTAAAGTCTATAGGTTTACCAAACAGTTAAGTGATTAACCATTAAAGCTCAGTTCGACTAAGTGATGATTGGTCAAATGTATTTAAACAAATTGAGTTTGAGTTTATTCGATTTTTACAGGCTCATTTTTCAACCGCAGTCCCTGGGCAGGTTATTAAAAACAATTACAATATAGACAATAGCAACATAGGACAGACAAGCAAGACATAGCATACAGACAGAGCAACATAGAACAAGCAAGATGTAGCATACAGACAGAGCAACATAGAACAAGCAAGACGTAGCATACAGACAGAGCAACATAGGACAAAAAGCAACAAGACAAAATTCATAAAAGCAACAAAGTGTTTCCACACCTCACAAGATACAGACAACATGGAGTGGCAACACACAGCCAGGAATTATGATCACACATCTGATTGCTCTTTAGCCGTGTCTTCAAGCATTTTGTGAAAGTGTGATATGTGGTGCAGTTATGTGTGTCTGATGGCAGTGTATTCCAGACATGGGAAGCTCTCACAGAGAATGCAGATTTACTAAAGGTGCTTTTCCTTAAGGGAACTATACAGTCACCTCTCATGGCAGACCTTGTGGATCTGTTGCCATATGTTTGGGTTTTCTGTTTAACAGAAGTACTGAGTGGAGGGGGAGCCAGGCCGTTTAGGATCTTGAATACAAGACATGCGTCGGTGTATTGCACAAGATTTTCCCAACTCAGGAGATCATGCTTTCTGAGGAAGTAACAGTGATGATGGCTATTGGGCTTCCTATCAAGCACTTTGAGAGCCTGTTTGTAGACAGACTGAATAGGTTTTAATGTTGTACAGCAAGCTTGGGCCCAACTAGTCAAGCAGTATGTTAAGTGGGGGAGTATCATAGATTTGATGTACAGTTTTGCTACCTCTGTAGTCAAACAATTTCGTATAAATCGGAAATTAGCTAGGTTGAATTTGGTTATTTGAATTACCTTTTTCACATGCTTTTTAAAAGAGAGGTTGGAATCAAGTATGATGCCAAGGTACTTAAAATCAGATACCACCTGGAGCTTCTCCCCTGACACATAGACATCTGGCTCAGTAGCATCTGTTGCCCTCTTTGTGAAGAACATGCAAACAGTTTTTTTCACATTGAGATGCAAACACGAGACACTGAGCCTCTTTGTAACCTGGACCATTACAGTAGTGAGTCACTGAGCCTCTTTGTAACCTGGACCATTACAGTAGTGAGTCACTGAGCCACTTTGTAACCTGGACCACTACAGTAGTGAGTCACTGAGCCACTTTGTAACCTGGACCATTACAGTAGTGAGTCACTGAGCCTCTTTGTAACCTGGACCATTACCGTAGTGAGTCACTGAGTCACTTTGTAACCTGGACCATTACAGTAGTGAGTCACTGAGCCACTTTGTAACCTGGACCATTACAGTAGTGAGTCACTGAGCCACTTTGTAACCTGGACCATTACAGTAGTGAGTCACTGAGCCACTTTGTAACCTGGACCATTACAGTAGTGAGTCACTGAGCCACTTTGGAACCTGGACCATTACAGTAGTGAGTCACTGAGCCACTTTGTAACCTGGACCATTACAGTAGTGAGTCACTGAGCCACTTTGTAACCTGGACCATTACAGTAGTGAGTCACTGAGCCACTTTGTAACCTGGACCATTACAGTAGTGAGTCACTGAGTCACTATGTAACCTGGACCACTACAGTAGTGAGTCACTATGTAACCTGGACCATTACAGTAGTGTCACTGAGTCACTATGTAACCTGGACCATTACAGTAGTGAGTCACTGAGCCTCTATGTAACCTGGACCATTACAGTAGTGAGTCACTGAGCCTCTTTGTAACCTGGACCATTACAGTAGTGAGTCACTGAGTCACTTTGTAACCTGGACCATTACAGTAGTGAGTCACTGAGCCACTTTGTAACCTGGACCATTACAGTAGTGAGTCACTGAGTCACTATGTAACCTGGACCATTACAGTAGTGAGTCACTATGTAACCTGGACCATTACAGTAGTGAGTCACTATGTAACCTGGACCATTACAGTAGCGAGTCACTATGTAACCTGGACCATTACAGTAGTGAGTCACTATGTAACCTGGACCATTACAGTAGTGAGTCACTGAGTCACTATGTAACCTGGACCATTACAGTAGTGAGTCACTATGTAACCTGGACCATTACAGTAGTGAGTGACTATGTAACCTGGACCATTACAGTAGTGAGTCACTATGTAACCTGGACCATTACAGTAGTAAGTCACTATGTAACCTGGACCATTACAGTAGTGAGTCACTATGTAACCTGGACCATTACAGTAGTGAGTCACTATGTAACCTGGACCATTACAGTAGTGAGTCACTATGTAACCTGGACCATTACAGTAGTGAGTCACTGAGTCACTATGTAACCTGGACCATTACAGTAGTGAGTCACTATGTAACCTGGACCATTACAGTAGTGAGTGACTATGTAACCTGGACCATTACAGTAGTGAGTCACTATGTAACCTGGACCATTACAGTAGTGAGTCACTGAGTCACTATGTAACCTGGACCATTACAGTAGTGAGTCACTATGTAACCTGGACCATTACAGTAGTGAGTCACTATGTAACCTGGACCATTACAGTAGTGAGTCACTATGTAACCTGGACCATTACAGTAGTGACTTCTGGTGCAGCTTGTTGTTTGCTCTTTGCACATATATCACTGTATCATCTGCATACATTTGAACTGTACTAATGTACAGGCTGAACTACAGACCCAGTACAGACAGAAGGCAGGTCATTAATGTACAGGCTGAACTACAGACCCAGTACAGACAGAAGGCAGGTCATTAATGTACAGGCTGAGCTACAGACCCAGTACAGACAGAAGGCAGATCATTAATGTACAGGCTGAGCTACAGACCCAGTACAGACAGAAGGCAGGTCATTAATGTACAGGCTGAGCTACAGACCCAGTACAGACAGAAGGCAGGTCATTAATGTACAGGCTGAACTACAGACCCAGTACAGACAGAAGGCAGGTCATTAATGTACAGGCTGAACTACAGTACAGACAGAAGGCAGGTCATTAATGTACAGGCTGAACTACAGACCCAGTACAGACAGAAGGCAGGTCATTAATGTACAGGCTGAACTACAGACAGAAGGCAGGTCATTAATGTACAGGCTGAACTACAGACCCAGTACAGACAGAAGGCAGGTCATTAATGTACAGGCTGAGCTACAGACCCAGTACAGACAGAAGGCAGGTCATTAATGTACAGGCTGAACTACAGACCCAGTACAGACAGAAGGCAGGTCATTAATGTACAGGCTGAACTACAGACCCAGTACAGACAGAAGACAGGTCATTAATGTACAGGCTGAACAGGAGGGGCCCCAGTATTGACCCTTGGGGCATGCCCACATCATAGCTAAGAGTGGGCGACAGCTCATTGCTCACTCTGACACACTGAGTTCCATCTCAAGGCATCAGGGGAAAAGTTGAACTTGGACAATTTTGTGATGAGAACCTCATGGATAACAGTATCAAAAGCCTTCATATGAGAAGAGAATCATATGAAAAGTTTTTTGGGTTTTTGAGAATTGAATTGTGAAAGGAAATGACTTTACATGAAAGGCTTCTTGATGAAACACTGATTATGTTTGGTGAAAAAAAAGTTACTGGGTGATTTTATTGTGTTGTACTTTTAGTCAACATAAAATGTGTTTAAAGTTCTTTTTTTTTTTTACTGCCATTTTGATGATATGAAATAGGGTTTTGTACTAATAGTTGTGAAATTTGACCACATACTACTTGTGAAAATAGTACCAAAGCGATACAATAAAGAGTACATTTGCTGTGTTTGGTCTTACACCTGGTAGGGTGAGGTCCAGCTGGTCTGATGCTGTGGAAGAGAAGAAGAGGAGGAGGAGGAGCCATTCAGCTGTATGGACGGTCACAGACAATCCTACATTCTGAACGGTCACCTAAGAACCCACAGCTGTCGAAGGAGGGGAAGGAAGGAGAAGGAGGGGAAAGAGGGGGAAGAAGGGGAGAAGGAGAGGGAACAGGGTGCCATTTTGGATGCACACTGTGACTGACAGCAGCCAGAGAAAAGTTTGAGAAATAGGTTACGTCACTTCTTTTCAAATCTAGTATCCTGGTTTGGGTTAATTCAGTTATTTTCTAATCTAGTATCTTGGTTTGGGTTCATTCAGTTATTTTCTAACCTAGTATCCTGGTTTGGATTAATTCAGTTATTTTCTAATCTAGTATCCTGGTTTGGGTTAATTCAGTTATTTTCTAATCTAGTATCCTGGTTTGGGTTAATTCAGTTATTTTCTAATCTAGTATCCTGGTTTGGGTTAATTCAGTTATTTTCTAACCTAGTATCTTGGTTTGGGTTAATTCAGTTATTTTCTAATCTAGTATCCTGGTTTGGGTTAATTCAGTTATTTTCTAATCTAGTATCCTGGTTTGGGTTAATTCAGTTATTTTCTAACCTAGTATCCTGGTTTGGGTTAATTCAGTTATTTTCTAACCTAGTATCCTGGTTTGGGTTAATTCAGTTATTTTCTAACCTAGTATCCTGGTTTGGGTTAATTCAGTTATTTTCTAACCTAGTATCCTGGTTTGGGTTAATTCAGTTATTTTCTAACCTAGTATCCTGGTTTGGGTTAATTCAGTTATTTTCTAACCTAGTATCCTGGTTTGGGTTAATTCAGTTATTTTCTAACCTAGTATCCTGGTTTGGGTTAATTCAGTTATTTTCTAACCTAGTATCCTGGTTTGGGTTAATTCAGTTATTTTCTAACCTAGTATCCTGGCTTGGGTTAATTCAGTTATTTTCTAATCTAGTATCCTGGTTTGGGTTAATTCAGTTATTTTCTAACCTAGTATCCTGGCTTGGGTTAATTCAGTTATTTTCTAACCTAGTATCCTGGTTTGGGTTAATTCAGTTATTTTCTAACCTAGTATCCTGGCTTGGGTTAATTCAGTTATTTTCTAACCTAGTATCCTGGTTTGGGGTTAATTCAGTTATTTTCTAACCTAGTATCCTGTTTTGGGTTAATTCAGTTATTTTCTAACCTAGTATCCTGTTTTGGGTTAATTCAGTTATTTTCTAACCTAGTATCCTGGTTTGGGTTAATTCAGTTATTTTCTAACCTAGTATCCTGGCTTGGGTTAATTCAGTTATTTTCTAACCTAGTATCCTGGTTTGGGTTAATTCAGTTATTTTCTAACCTAGTATCCTGGCTTGGGTTAATTCAGTTATTTTCTAACCTAGTATCCTGGTTGGGTTAATTCAGTTATTTTCTAACCTAGTATCCTGGTTTGGGTTAATTCAGTTATTTTCTAACCTAGTATCCTGGTTTGGGTTAATTCAGTTATTTTCTAACCTAGTATCCTGGTTTGGGTTAATTCAGTTATTTTCTAACCTAGTATCCTGGTTTGGGTTAATTCAGTTATTTTCTAACCTAGTATCCTGGTTTGGGTTAATTCAGTTATTTTCTAATCTAGTATCCTGGTTTGGGTTAATTCAGTTATTTTCTAATCTAGTATCCTGGTTTGAGCTAATTCAGTTATTTTCTAATCTAGTATCCTGGTTTGGGTTAATTCAGTTATTTTCTAACCTAGTATCCTGGTTTGGGTTAATTCAGTTATTTTCTAACCTAGTATCCTGGTTTGGGTTAATTCAGTTATTTTCTAACCTATTATCCTGGTTTGGGTTAATTCAGTTATTTTCTAACCTAGTATCCTGGTTTGGGTTAATTCAGTTATTTTCTAACCTAGTATCCTGGTTTGGGTTCATTCAGTTATTTTCTAACCTAGTATCCTGGTTTGGGTTAATTCAGTTATTTTCTAATCTAGTATCCTGGTTTGGGTTAATTCAGTTATTTTCTAATCTAGTATCCTGGTTTGGGTTAATTCAGTTATTTTCTAATCTAGTATCCTGGTTTGGGTTAATTCAGTTATTTTCTAACCTAGTATCTTGGTTTGGGTTAATTCAGTTATTTTCTAATCTAGTATCCTGGTTTGGGTTAATTCAGTTATTTTCTAATCTAGTATCCTGGTTTGGGTTAATTCAGTTATTTTCTAACCTAGTATCCTGGTTTGGGTTAATTCAGTTATTTTCTAACCTAGTATCCTGGTTTGGGTTAATTCAGTTATTTTCTAACCTAGTATCCTGGTTTGGGTTAATTCAGTTATTTTCTAACCTAGTATCCTGGTTTGGGTTAATTCAGTTATTTTCTAACCCAGTATCCTGGTTTGGGTTAATTCAGTTATTTTCTAACCTAGTATCCTGGCTTGGGTTAATTCAGTTATTTTCTAATCTAGTATCCTGGTTTGGGTTAATTCAGTTATTTTCTAACCTAGTATCCTGGCTTGGGTTAATTCAGTTATTTTCTAACCTAGTATCCTGGCTTGGGTTAATTCAGTTATTTTCTAATCTAGTATCCTGGTTTGGGTTAATTCAGTTATTTTCTAATCTAGTATCCTGGTTTGGGTTAATTCAGTTATTTTCTAATCTAGTATCCTGGTTTGGGTTCATTCAGTTATTTTCTAACCTAGTATCCTGGTTTGGGTTCATTCAGTTATTTTCTAACCTAATATCCTGGCTTGGGTTAATTCAGTTATTTTCTAATCTAGTATCCTGGTTTGGGTTAATTCAGTTATTTTCTAATCTAGTATCCTGGTTTGGGTTCATTCAGTTATTTTCTAACCTAGTATCCTGGTTTGGGTTCATTCAGTTATTTTCTAACCTAGTATCCTGGTTTGGGTTCATTCAGTTATTTTCTAACCTAGTATCCTGGCTTGGGTTAATTCAGTTATTTTCTAATCTAGTATCCTGGTTTGGGTTAATTCAGTTATTTTCTAACCTAGTATCCTGGTTTGGGTTAATTCAGTTATTTTCTAACCTAGTATCCTGGTTTGGGTTAATTCAGTTATTTTCTAACCTAGTATCCTGGTTTGGGTTAATTCAGTTATTTTCTAACGTAGTATCCTGGCTTGGGTTAATTCAGTTGAGGACAGACCTGATGCTACAAGTCAATAAAAGAGAGAATGTCCCTCAGTGTAAATGTATGTCCCTTGTGTATCCCTGACCCATTGGTTAATGATATACCCACACAGGAGGAGTTTCTCTTTTGCTCTTTAGGCTTTTCTTTGAAAGGGCTTGTTTGAACTTTATGGCTGAGAGTGGAATGCCCTGAGTCGGCACGAAAGACGGCAGGAGCTGTAGAACCACTAGCTGTTACAACACAGACGGACGTGAGTAAATGCTGCTCAGCTCTAACAGTTTAACATAGTCCTGATAGCAAGATGTTATTTGTTGAGATCTGTTTCCTAGTGTGTCCTGTGGCCCTCCGACAAGTTACAATGAGGTGTTTCCTAGTGTGTCCTGTGGCCCTCCGACCAGTTACAATGAGGTGTTTCCTAGTGTCCTCATCGATAAGAAACATTACTGTGCAGCCGTATTCATTGATCTGGCCAAGGCTTTCGACTCTGTCAATCACCATATCCTCATCGGCAGACTCGACAGCCTTGGTTTCTCAAATGATTGCCTCGCCTGGTTCACCAACTACTTCTCTGATAGAGTTCAGTGTGTCAAGTCGGAGGGTCTGCTGTCCGGACCTCTGGCAGTCTCTATGGGGGTGCCACAGGGTTCAATTCTTGGACCGACTCTCTTCTCTGTATACATCAATGAGGTCGCTCTTGCTGCTGGTGAGTCCCTGATCCACCTCTACGCAGACGACACCATTCTGTATACTTCCGGCCCTTCTTTGGACACTGTGTTAACAACCCTCCAGGCAAGCTTCAATGCCATACAACTCTCCTTCCGTGGCCTCCAATTGCTCTTAAATACAAGTAAAACTAAATGCATGCTCTTCAACCGATCGCTACCTGCACCTACCCGCCTGTCCAACATCACTACTCTGGACGGCTCTGACTTAGAATACGTGGACAACTACAAATACTTAGGTGTCTGGTTAGACTGTAAACTCTCCTTCCAGACCCATATCAAACATCTCCAATCCAAAGTTAAATCTAGAATTGGCTTCCTATTTCGCAACAAAGCATCCTTCACTCATGCTGCCAAACATACCCTTGTAAAACTGACCATCCTACCAATCCTCGACTTTGGCGATGTCATTTACAAAATAGCCTCAAATACCCTACTCAACAAATTGGATGCAGTCTATCACAGTGCAATCCGTTTTATCACCAAAGCCCCATATACTACCCACCATTGCGACCTGTACGCTCTCGTTGGCTGGCCCTCGCTTCATACTCGTCGCCAAACCCACTGGCTCCATGTCATCTACAAGACCCTGCTAGGTAAAGTCCCCCCTTATCTCAGCTCGCTGGTCACCATAGCATCTCCCACCTGTAGCACACGCTCCAGCAGGTATATCTCTCTAGTCACCCCCAAGACCAATTCTTTCTTTGGCCGCCTCTCCTTCCAGTTCTCTGCTGCCAATGACTGGAACGAACTACAAAAATCTCTGAAACTGGAAACACTTATCTCCCTCACTAGCTTTAAGCACCAACTGTCAGAGCAGCTCACAGATTACTGCACCTGTACATAGCCCACCTATAATTTAGCCCAAACAACTACCTCTTTCCCAACTGTATTTAATTTGTATTTATTTATTTATTTTGCTCCTTTGCACCCCATTATTTTTTTATTTCTACTTTGCACATTCTTCCATTGCAAAACTACCATTCCAGTATTTTACTTGCTATATTGTATTTACTTTGCCATCATGGCCTTTTTTTGCCTTTACCTCCCTTCTCACCTCATTTGCTCACATTGTATATAGACTTGTTTATACTGCATTATTGACTGTATGTTTGTTTTTACTCCATGTGTAACTCTGTGTCGTTTTATCTGTCGAACTGCTTTGCTTTATCTTGGCCAGGTCGCAATTGTAAATGAGAACTTGTTCTCAACTTGCCTACCTGGTTAAATAAAGGTAAAATAAAATAAATAAATAAATAAAAGTGTGTCCTGTGGCCCTCCGACAAGTTACAATGAGGTGTTTCCTAGTGTGTCCTGTGGCCCTCCGACAAGTTACAATGAGGTGTTTCCTAGTGTGTCCTGTGGCCCTCCGACTAGTTACAATTAGGTGTTTCCTAGTGTGTCCTGTGGCCCTCCGACAAGTTACAATGAGGTGTTTCCTAGTGTGTCCTGTGTGTCCTGTGGCCCTCTGACAAGTTACAATGAGGTGTTTCTCTTCCATCACAGCCCTTTTATTCAGCATCTTAATGTGGTAGAAATGACAAGAATCTGTGGGTTTTTAATCTTCCCCTCTCTCCCCCACCTCTCACCCACCCCCTCCTTCTCTCTCTCCCCCATCTACCCCATCCCCTTCCTCTCTCCTCCTCTTCCCCTCTCTCTCCCCCTTTTCACCCTCTTCTTCCCCTCTCTCTCTCCCCCACTCCCCCCTCCTCTTCCCCCCTCTCTCCCCAATTTCCCCTTTCCCTCTCTCCCACCTCTGCCCCCTCCCCTTCCTCTCTCTCTCCCCCTCTTTCCCTCTCTCTCCCACCTCTTCCCTCTCTCCCACCCCCTCCTCCCCTTCTCCCCCATCTACCCCCTCCCCTTCCTTTCTCCTCCTCTTCCTCTCTCTCAATTCAATTCAAGGGGCTTTATTACCATGGGGAACATATGTGTACGTTGCCAAAGCAAGTGAAGTAGACAATAAGCAAAAGTGAAATAAACAATAAAAATGAACAGTAAACATTACACTCACAGAAGTTCCAAAATAATAAAGACATTTCAAATGTCATATTATGTGAAAATAGTTCAAGTACAAAAGGGAAAATAAATAAACATAAATATGGGTTGTATTTACAGTGGTGTTTGTTCTTCACTGGTTGCCCTTTTCTTGTGGCAACAGGTCACACATCTTGCTGCTGTGATGTCACACTGTGGAATTCCACCCAGTAGATATGGGAGTTTATTAAAATTGTGTTTGTTTTCAAATTCTTTGTGGATCTGTGTAATCTGAGGGAAATATGTGTCTCTAATATGGTCATACGTTTGGCAGGAGGTTAGGAAGTGCATCTCAGTTTCCACCTCATTGCCAGGTCTGCCTATGGCGGCCTTTCTTCATAGCAAGGCTATATGCTCACTGAGTCTGTACATAGTCAAATCTTTCCTTAAGTTTGGGTCAGTCACAGTGGTCAGGTATTCTGCCACGGTGTACTCTCTGTGTAGGGCCAAATAGCATTCTAGTTCGCTCTGTTTTCAGTTAATACTTTCCAATTTGTCAAGTAATTATATTTTCGTTTTCTCATGATTTCTCCCCCTCCCCTCTCTCTCCCCATCTTCCCCCTCCACTTCCACACTCTCTCCCCCTCCCCTCTCTCTCCCCCTCCGCTTCCACACTCTCTCCCCCTCTTCCCCCTCCCCTCTCTCTCCCCATCTTCCCCCTCCACTTCCACACTCTCTCCCCCTCCCCTCTCTCTCCCCCTCCACTTCCACACTCTCTCCCCCTCCCCTCTCTCCTCTCCCCCTCCGCTTCCACACTCTCTCCCCCCTCTTCCTCCTCCCCTCTCTCTCCCTCCTCTTCCTCCTCTCCTTCCACACTCTCTCCCCCTCTTCCTCCTCCCCTCTCTCTCCCTCCTCTTCCTCCTCTCCTTCCACACTCTCTCCCCCTCTTCCCCCTCCCCTTCCCCTCTCTCTCCCTCCTCTTCCCCCTCCCCTTCCCCTCCCCCTCTCCCCCCTTCCCCTCTCTCTCTCCTCTTCCACTCTCTCCCCTCTTCCCCCACCTCTTCCCCTTGCTCTCTCTCCTCTTCCCCTCCCCCTCCCCTCCCCCATCTCTCCTCTTCCCCCTCTCTTGGCCGGTTTCATCAGCAGAAAACAGAGGCTGGGGGGTGGGGGGGGGTGTTAGTGGTAGCCCCCATGGACATGGTAATGTCAGGAATGTGTCCACTTCCTCCTGTAGCAGTGAAACAAAGAGAGTGGAGTACTTGGCCTGGTGTGTTCCACCTCCCAACACAAGGCCGGTCACACCCACAATGTTCATAGACTGCATTGTGATGCTACTGCCTCAGTCAAACCAGGCCTAAAACAGGCCTAAAACAGGCCTAAACCAGGTCTAAACCAGGCCTAAACCAGGCCTAATCTCCCGTGGGCAGATTTAGTTTGTAGGCTGAGAGAATCTGCCAGAATTTAACAGGATGCGCGAGATAACGAACACAGAAATTCATTTTACTTCTAGGTTGACAGAGATTAAGCCAGGCCCAATGGCCCATGAATTAACGGGTTGAGATGGTTCTAGTGGCCTGTCCAGGTAGTTGACAGGTTCTGATGGTTCTAATGGCCTTTCAAGGTAGTTGACAGGTTCTGATGGTTCTAATGGCCTGTCCAGGTAGTTGACAGGTTCTGATGGTTCTAATGGCCTGTCCAGGTAGTTGACAGGTTCTAATGGTTCTAATGGCCTGTCCAGGTAGTTGACAGAGATTAAGCCAGGCTCTATGGCCCATTAAATAACAGGTTCCGATGGGGGTGGTCGTCTGTCCAGGTCGATCACAGGTTCTGATGTCATCGGATGAGTCCTGGAACATATTCCAGTCTGTGCTAGCAAAACAGTCCTGTAGCTTAGCATCTGCGTCCTCTGACCATTTCAGTATTGAGCGAGTCACTGGTACCTTACGTTTAGTTTCTGCTTCTAAGCATGAATCAGGAGGATAGATGTATGGTCAGATTTGCAAAATGGAGGGCGAGGGAGAGCTTTGTACGTTCGAAGCATTAACACAGGCTGGCAGTGACTACAGGGCAAAACAGACCAAAAAAACATGGGAAAATGCTCAACCATTTAAGGTTTAAGACTTAAGTTGATAGGGCACTATAAGCACATGCAGTATATTTGTTAAATTGGTTCTGTCACAACTTCCTCCGAAGTCGGTCCCTCTCCTTGTTCGGGACAACGTTTGGCGGTCGACGGTCTTCGGCGGTCGACGGCCGGTCTTCTAGCCATCGCCAATCCACCTTTCATTTTCCATTTGTTTTGTCTTGTCTTCCCACACATCCACGGTACCCAGGGAACAGTGGGTTAACGGCCTTGTTCAGGGGGCAGAACGACAGATTTCTACCTTGTCAGCTCGGGGATTCGATCCAGCAACCTGCCAGTTACTGACCCAACGCTCTAACCACTAGATTACCTGCACGAGTGTATATTCTTTTGTGTTGTTAGCTAGGTATTGATGCACTGTTGGAGCGAGAAACATGAGCATGTCACAACACCTGCGATAACATCATATGTGTGCAGGACCAATAACATTTCATTTGATACAGGCTGAAAGAATGTACGTTGCAACAACAGTTGGCCCTCAACTGCCATCCAAATGAACCAGGATATAAATACACAAGGAGATGATGTCTGGGTGTTTCAGACGAGATAAGGATCTAGAGTCCGCAAGTTGAGGCTTGTCATAAACACAATCACTCTAAAGACAAATCCTGGCTAAAAGTACATAGTCTATAACTGAAAATCAGATGCCTCCAGGTGTCTCTATATATTTTAGAGGCATGTTTCTCCCTTTATCAGCCACCAGCATCCCCCTTCTCTCAGCCAGGTCAGCTGTTCCTAGGGCCTAGGCAGCATCCCCTTCGTAACCAGGCCAGCTGATCCTAGGGCCTAGGCAGCATCCCCCTTCTCTCAGCTAGGCCAGCTGATCCTAGGGCCTAGGCAGCAGCCCCCTTCTCTCAGCCAGGCCAGCTGATCCTAGGGCCTAGGCAGCATCCCCATCTCTCAGCCAGGCCAGCTGTTCCTAGGGCCTAGGCAGCATCCCCCTCTCAGCCACATCCCCCTCTCTCAGCCAGGCCAGCTGATCCTAGGGCCTAGGCAGCATCCCCCTCTCTCAGCCAGGCCAGCTGATCCTAGGGCCTAGGCAGCATCCCCCTCTCAGCTACATCCCCCTCTCTCAGCCAGGCCAGCTGATCCTAGGGCCTAGGCAGCATCCCCCTCTCTCAGTCAGGCCATCTGATTCTAGGGCCTAGGCAGTATCCCCCTCTCTCAGTCAGGCCAGCTGATCCTAGGGCCTAGGCAGCATCCCCCTCTCTCAGTCAGGCCATCTGATTCTAGGGCCTAGGCAGCATCCCCCTCTCTCAGTCAGGCCAGCTGATCCTAGGGCCTAGGCAGCATCCCCCTAAGCAGCATGTGTGTGAAGAATGCAGGGCATCTAGGACTAGGGGGTTGGTGTTGGTTAGTCCTGGCCAGTGTCCCAAATGGCACCCTACTCCCTATGGGTCCTGGTCTAAAGTAGTGCACTACATAGGGAATAGGGTCAAAAGTAGTGCACTACATAGCGAATAGGGTGCCATTTGTGATGATGATGGTGGAGGAGGGGCTCCCATACAGCAGATGGCAGGGCTGTCACCTCCTCTTCTCCTCTCCTCCTGGTCATGTCTGCTGTGAGGAGAACAATGCATCTCTTCTCTCAGAGCTAACCCTGATTAGGAAGGGGATAAGGGACTGGGGACAGCGGGCAGGGGACAGGGACAGGGGTCCCCCAGACAGCTGGCAGGTAGCATGGCTCATACACCTGACCAGCACACACCCCTCACACAAACAGGCATACACAAGCGTACACACACACACACACACGCAGTCGCAATACCCGCCCCTTTCCATGTACACACAGACACACACTCAGCATCGGCTTAAATATTTACCAGACACGTGCAAACCAAAGACCTTTAAAGAAATAAGGATGAATTCTGCTAATGTCCAGATAACCTGCCTGGTATACGCTGCTACATTAATGCTTAAGTACATGCTTGGACATATTGCAGCAACTGTTGTCTGAATTGCAGGTGGGTAGTAAAGGACTGTATTTGATCAAGCATTCAATTACCAGACGTGGTATTGTATTTTATAAAGCCCCCTCATACATTAGCTGTTGTCACCAAGTGTTATAAAGGGATTTCTCAGACTTAACTGATATTACAGCTGTTGATGGTGAAACCATAAAGGAAAACCGTGGGGCAAATCTATTTTTTTCATAGACTATTTCTAGATGTAATTAATAGACTATTGGTGTATGGTATACTATATGAGGAGGTTAGAATGTTATGTAGGTTAAACAAAGGCTTTTTTAAATGAAAAAACATTACCTCTCTGCTTCACAATAGCGCCCCGATCTCTTTCTAGTCACAGCATGCTATGTAGCTAATTACTCCATCCCCCCAACTGCTAACAACAACAAAAACGCTTTACATTACACAGGCAGATGTCTCTCTGCTATGTGCACGGTGCTGCTCCGCTCTGACTGCTCCGCTCCGTTTTGCTCTGCAGTTTCCGATTCTACTTGCCCTGCCCCCTTTTCCCCCTGTGCACTTTGCGCTTTGCTCTGCGGTTCTGCTTTTCATCCCTGGGGGACTTGGAGTTCTCTCATTCCAATCATTCCAGTCTCAGCGAACAATCGGCCCTCAGTTATTTAATAGCAGCGCGATCTCTCGCACGGCTCAGTCTGTTGTGAGATCTTCTCAGACGCACACCGTAGCAGCGCGCGCTCTCTCTCTCTCTCTCTCTCTCTCTCTCTCTCTCTCTCAGAGCAACAAATACTCTACATAATCTGCAGTTCCACTACATTTTATTAGGATTATTTGTTTTCCGTCAGCAAGAAACATAAACAATATACGCCGTGAACAACTTGCTTCCGTGGTGAGAATGTAAATTGGTAAGAGTTTAATTTAGCTGTTTTTTTTTGGGAATGAGTTGCTTTTACGCATGGTGGATAGGTCTTTCAAAGTAGTATTATAGGCGAAAATTCGGGTTTGTTCCTTTTAACTTGATGTGTTATAATAATGTTATAATAATTGTCTTTTAATTCCTCATTACATATATTTTATACTTTTCTTTAAAATGTCGGGAAGTCGGCTTTGGTCTGTGATCAAGTCTGAGAGTTCATCTGCACTTTATTGACAGTGAGTTTAAACAGTTTAATTGGGCTATTTGTTTTATTTCCCTAGTTGAGACTGGAACGTTATCAGATGTGTGAAAGTCTACCCAGGCTATGTGTGTTGACCATAGAGTTTATAGTATTTCGGCCCAAGTATACAGTAAGCCTGTGTTATCCACACTGTTTACATTGTAGAGTAAACATACATTTTGTCTTTCAACAAAGCCTCAATAAATGTGTGGCCTACATTTGATCTCTGTCATACTTCTGTATGTGCAAATAATTTGTAACCCCCCCCCCCCCCCAAAAAAAAAAAACAACAACAACAACAACAACAGGACAAATCAGGCAATTTAATGGAATCTGAAAGGAAACTGTGTAGCTGGCAGCAGGAAATGGCTCAATATAATGATATCAAATAACTAAAATATTTTCTTTCAAAATAATACCTAGTAATATGGCTTGAAAAGCTAATATAGGCCTATGCTATAGTTTACAGTGTTTGGTATGTTTGCATTTACATGCTGAAGTAAATTCTACTTAATTATAATAGACTACCCTGAACTGAATGCAGAGTATCATGTACTAGAGTTCTAGCTCATACTTCAAAAAAGAACAGCAAAAGCCCAGAGGAGAATGTTGCTTGTATTTGTGCACTAACTTGGTGTTACTATGGGAATAGGGGTGGCAGGTAGTCTAGTGGTTAGAGAGTCGGACCAGTAACCGGAAGGTTGCAAGATTGAATCCCCAAGCTGACAAGGTAAAAAAAAAAAAGATGTCGTTCTGCTCCTGAACAAGGCAGTTAACCCACTGTCCCTAGACCAGTTAACCCACTGTCCCTAGGCCAGTTAACCCACTGTCCCTAGGCCAGTTAACCCACTGTCCCTAGGCCAGTTAACCCACTGTCCCTAGGCCAGTTAACCCACTGTCCCTAGGCCAGTTAACCCACTGTCCCTAGACCAGTTAGCCCACTGTCCCTAGGCCAGTTAACCCACTGTCCCTAGACCAGTTAGCCCACTGTCCCTAGGCCAGTTAACCCACTGTCCCTAGGCCAGTTAACCCACTGTCCCTAGGCCAGTTAACCCACTGTCCCTAGACCAGTTAGCCCACTGTCCCTAGGCCAGTTAACCCACTGTCCCTAGGCCAGTTAACCCACTGTTCCCCCGGGTAGGCCGTCATTGTAAATAATAATTTGTTCTTAACTGACTTGCCTAGTTAAATAACAAGTCTTAATTATAACAACATTATAAGGCTTTATGTTAAATGCTACCAAATGTATTAGCTAGTTACTTGATTGAGCTAATTCTCTTATTGCTCTTCTATAAAGATCTGTGGTTTATTACGAATCCAAAACATCCAACTCTTCAACACGTCCATTCACGTATCTCTGATTGACTGAGATGAGAACTGCTGAGGAGTCTTCTGGCACGGTCCTGCACCGTCTAATCCAGGAGCACCTCCGTTACGGGAACCCCACAGACACCCGTACCCTCCTGGCCATCCAGCAGCAGGCCCTGCGTGGAGGCAGCAACAGCAGCGGAGGAGGCGGTACCGGATCACCCCGCTCCTCTCTGGAGAGCCTGACCCAGGAAGAGTCCCAGTTCATCCACATGTCCACCAGACAGGACCCCCAGGGCCAGGAGTACCAGGGGGACTACAAACACTGTGAGAGGGACTCCGTGTGTCACCTCTACCAGCTCCACAGACATGGAGAGGAGCTGCCCACCTATGAGGAGGCCAAGGCTCACTCTCAGTACCTGGCCTCGGTAGGGGCCCAGCAGGGTCAGCCTCAGCTGGGACCTGAGATGATGGATCACCAGGGAGATGGCCAGTGGGACCTGAAACGGAAGCACGCCCGGAGCCTCAGTGAGCGTCTCATGCAACTCTCCCTGGAGAGATCAAGCAGAGACATTCAGCCTCTCAGCTCCTCTCACAGTTACCCTCAACTGTCTAATGGCCACTCTGGGCCTGTTGAACACCAGGGGCCAGAGCTTCAGAGGGGACCTCCCCCAGACTACCCCTTCCTGGTCAGGCCTCCTGGATACATGCTCAGCCACTCACAGGAGACACACGGACACTACTATCAGGAACCACCTCCCGCATTCCAATCACAGCACAGGTAAATATGACACACATATACCAATTATGGGTGCCAGACCAGCATTGACACCTTGTTTTCTATATGGGATGAATATAGCTTTATATCCCAGTGCCCCTATGGGTTTTACAACCAAGATGTTGTGAACGATACCGTTTGATACTCACGAGTCCCTCTCCTCTCCCCAGGTACGTACCTTCCCAGCCCCAGGCCGAGATGGTTCGACACAGTGTCCACTATGGTCCAGAGGTCTACATGAGCCACAGCAACCCCAGTACTCACAACAACACTGCCCAAATGGACCTGTTGAGGGAGAACGAGAGACTAAGGAAAGAGTTGGAGGTGTACAGCGAGAAGGCCGCCAGACTTCAGAAGGTGAGGGACTCCTTGGTTACGGTGCCTTTTGGATGCATCGTTGAGGTCCTATATCTCATATATATATATTTTTATTTTGTATTTAACCTTTATTAATTTATTTTTATTTAACCTTTATTTAACTAGGCAAGTCAGTTAAGAACAAATTATTATTTACAATGACGGCCTAACCAGGGAACAGTGGGTTAACTGCCTTGTTCAGGAGCAGAACAACATATTTACCTTGTCAGCTCGGGGATTCGATCTAGCAAGCTTTCGGTTTCGGGTTACTGGCCCAACACTGTAACCACTAGGCTACCTGCCGCCCCATTTAAAGTATACAGTCATTCTAATTCACATTTGACATGTACATTTTAGTCATGAGGAGGAGGGGTGAGGAGCGGGTGAGGGGTAGGTACTGTGGGATTATTTAAGATACTTATTGAAGAGGTCGGGGTTCAGATGTTTTAGGAAGATGGGCAGGGACTCTGCTGTCCTAGCTTCAGAGGTAAGCTGGTTCCACCATTGGGGTGTCAGGACAGAGAACAGTTTGGACTGGGCTGAGAGGGAGCTGCCCTCCCGTAGGGGTGCCAGGACAGAGTAGAGCTTGGACTGGGCTGAGAGGGAGCTGCCCTCCCGTAGGGGTGACAGGACAGAGAAGAGCTTGGACTGGGCTGAGAGGGAGCTGCCCTCCTGTAGGGGTGGGAGGGCAGAGAGACCAGATGTGGCAGAACGGAGTGCTCGGGTTGGGGTGTAGGGTTTGATCATAGCCTGAAGGTAGGGAGGGGCAGTTCCTCTTGTTGCTCCGTAGGCAAGTACCATGGTCTTGTAGTGGATGCGAGCTTCGACTGGAAGCCAGTGGAGTGTGTGGAGAAGGGGGGTGGCATTGGAGAACTTGGGAAGGTTGAAAACCAGGAGGGCTGCAGCGTTCTGGATAAGTTGCAGGGGTTTGATGGTACAAGCGGGTAGCCCAGCCAACAGCGAGTTGCAGTAGTCCAGACAGGAGATGACAAATGCCTGGATTAGGACCTGCGCCTCTTCCTGAGTGAGGTAGGGTCGTACTCTACGAATGTTGTAGTGCATGATCCTACAGGAGCTAGTCACTGCTTTGATGTTTGCAGAGAACGACAAGGTGTTGTCCAGAGTCACGCCAAGGTTCTTTGCACTCTAGGAGGGGGGACACTGTGGAGTTGTCAACTGTGATGGAGAGGTCTGAGCGGGCAGGCCTTCCCCAGGAGAAAGAGCAGCTCTGTCTTGTCAAGGTTGAGCTTGAGGTAGTGGGCCAACATCCAAGCTTTTAGATACCTGCCAGACACGCAAAGATGCATGTCGCCACCTGGGTGTTAGAAGAGGGGAAGGACAAAAGGAGTGGCAGCAATAGTAGTGATGATATTTCAGAGCTGAGTGCCTTCGTGTATAGAGAGAATTGGAGAGGGCCAAGAACCGAGCCCTGGGGGACACCAGTAGTGAGAGTACGTGGTGCAGACACAGATCTTCTCCATGTCACCTGGTAGGAGCGACCTGCCAACTAGGATGCAGTCCAAGAGTGTGCAGAGCCTGAGACGCCCGGTCAGCCTATCTGCTTGTAATACAGTTTAGTGACAGTAATAGTTATGAGTAAACTATAATTTGATTATATAAGCATTAATATGTTTATTTCTAAGCCCCTGTTGGCACGCAAAGGCTGTAGAGGTAGGTAGAGAAGTATAAAGTGTGTGTGTGTTTGTTTGCCATTGCTGCATATCAGATTTGAGATTTGCCCTCTAGCTGTGCACAGTGGATGGATCAGAGGGACATTCATTTCTAGTGACAGACAGACACATATTTACGGGTTATTTTAGTGACAGACAGACACATATTTACGGGATATTTTAGTGACAGACAGACACATGTATACAGGTTATTTCCACATCTTAAAGTATTGTACATTGAGACACTTCAGTCAATCCATTCATCCACAAACCTCTACCTTCCACCCACAAACCTCTACCTTCCCCACACAAACCTCTACCTTCCCCACACAAACCTCTACCTTCCCCACAAACCTCTACCTTCCCCACAAACCTCTACCTTCCCCCACACCCCTCTACCTTCCCCACAAACCTCTACCTTCCCCACACAAACCTCTACCTTCCCCACACAAACCTCTACCTTCCCCACACAAACCTCCACCTTCCCCACAAACCTCTACCTTCCCCACACAAACCTCTACCTTCCCCACACCCCTCTACCTTCCCCACAAACCTCTACCTTCCCCACAAACCTCTACCTTCCCCACACAAACCTCTACCTTCCCCACAAACCTCTACCTTCCCCACAAACCTCTACCTTCCCCCACACCCCTCTACCTTCCCCACAAACCTCTACCTTCCACACACAAACCTCTACCTTCCCCACACAAACCTCTACCTTCCCCACAAACCTCTACCTTCCCCACAACCCTCTACCTTCCCCACACAAACCTCTATCTTCCCCACAAACCTCTACCTTCCCCACAAACCTCTACCTTCCCCACAAACCTCTACCTTCCCCCACACCCCTCTACCTTCCCCACAAACCTCTACCTTCCCCACACAAACCTCTACCTTCCCCACACAAACCTCTACCTTCCCCACAAACCTCTACCATCCCCACAAACCTCTACCTTCCCCACACAAACCTCTACCTTCCCCACACAAACCTCTACCTTCCCCACAAACCTCTACCTTCCCCACAAACCTCTACCTTCCCCACACAAACCTCTACCTTCCCCACACCCCTCTACCTTCCCCACAAACCTCTACCTTCCCCTCACCCCTCTACCTTCCCCACAAACCTCTACCTTCCCCACACCCTCTACCTTCCCCACACCCCTCTGCCTTCCCCACACTCCTCTACCTTCCCCACACCCCTCTACCTTCCCCCACACCCCTCTACCTTCCCCCACACCCCTCTACATTCCCCCACGCCCCTCTACCTTCCCCCACACCCCTCTACCTTCCCCACACCCCTCTACCTTCCCCACACCCCTCTACCTTCCCCACAAACCTCTACCTTCCCCACAAACCTCTACCTTCCCCACACCCCTCTACCTTCCCCACACCCCTCTACCTTCCCCACACCCCTCTACCTTCCCCACAAACCTCTACCTTCCCCACACCCCTCTACCTTCCCCACACCCCTCTGCCTACCCCACACCCCTCTACCTTCCCCACACCCCTCTACCTTCCCCCCACACCCCTCTACCTTCCCCCACACCCCTCTA
Organism: Oncorhynchus kisutch; assembly: GCF_002021735.2. Classification (NCBI taxonomy): domain Eukaryota; kingdom Metazoa; phylum Chordata; class Actinopteri; order Salmoniformes; family Salmonidae; genus Oncorhynchus; species Oncorhynchus kisutch. The sequence goes on along the minus strand of NC_034177.2, from coordinate 3,617,280 downwards.
CCTTCCCCCACACCCCTCTACCTTCCCCCACACCCCTCTACCTTCCCCCACACCCCTCTACCTTCCCCACACCCCCCACACCCCTCTACCTTCCCCACACCCCTCTACCTTCCCCACAAACCTCTACCTTCCCCCACAAACCTCTACCTTCCCCACACAAACCTCTACCTTCCCCACACAAACCTCTACCTTCCCCACACAAACCTCTACCTTCCCCACAAACCTCTACCTTCCCCACAAACCTCTACCTTCCCCCACACCCCTCTACCTTCCCCACAAACCTCTACCTTCCCCACACAAACCTCTACCTTCCCCACACAAACCTCTACCTTCCCCACAAACCTCTTCCTTCCCCACAAACCTCTACCTTCCTCACACAAACCTCTACCTTCCCCACACCCCTCTACCTTCCCCACAAACCTCTACCTTCCCCCACACCCCTCTACCTTCCCCACAAACCTCTACCTTCCCCACACAAACCTCTACCTTCCCCACACAAACCTCTATCTTCCCCACAAACCTCTACCTTCCCCACAAACCTCTACCTTCCCCACAAACCTCTACCTTCCCCCACACCCCTCTACCTTCCCCACAAACCTCTACCTTCCCCACACAAACCTCTACCTTCCCCACACAAACCTCTACCTTCCCCACAAACCTCTACCTTCCCCACAAACCTCTACCTTCCCCCACACCCCTCTACCTTCCCCACAAACCTCTACCTTCCCCACACAAACCTCTACCTTCCCCACACAAACCTCTATCTTCCCCACAAACCTCTACCTTCCCCACAAACCTCTACCTTCCCCACAAACCTCTACCTTCCCCCACACCCCTCTACCTTCCCCACAAACCTCTACCTTCCCCCCACACCCCTCTACCTTCCCCACAAACCTCTACCTTCCCCACACAAACCTCTACCTTCCCCACACAAACCTCTACCTTCCCCACAAACCTCTACCATCCCCACAAACCTCTACCTTCCCCACACAAACCTCTACCTTCCCCACACAAACCTCTACCTTCCCCACAAACCTCTACCTTCCCCACAAACCTCTACCTTCCCCACACAAACCTCTACCTTCCCCACACCCCTCTACCTTCCCCACAAACCTCTACCTTCCCCTCACCCCTCTACCTTCCCCACAAACCTCTACCTTCCCCACACCCCTCTACCTTCCCCACACCCCTCTGCCTTCCCCACACTCCTCTACCTTCCCCACACCCCTCTACCTTCCCCCACACCCCTCTACCTTCCCCCACACCCCTCTACATTCCCCCACGCCCCTCTACCTTCCCCCACACCCCTCTACCTTCCCCACACCCCTCTACCTTCCCCACACCCCTCTACCTTCCCCACAAACCTCTACCTTCCCCACAAACCTCTACCTTCCCCACACCCCTCTACCTTCCCCACACCCCTCTACCTTCCCCACACCCCTCTACCTTCCCCACAAACCTCTACCTTCCCCACACCCCTCTACCTTCCCCACACCCCTCTGCCTACCCCACACCCCTCTACCTTCCCCACACCCCTCTACCTTCCCCCACACCCCTCTACCTTCCCCCACACCCCTCTACCTTCCCCCCACACCCCTCTACCTTCCCCCACACCCCTCTACCTTCCCCCACACCCCTCTACCTTCCCCACACCCCCCACACCCCTCTACCTTCCCCACACCCCTCTACCTTCCCCCACAAACCTCTACCTTCCCCCACAAACCTCTACCTTCCCCACACAAACCTCTACCTTCCCCACACAAACCTCTACCTTCCCCACACAAACCTCTACCTTCCCCACAAACCTCTACCTTCCCCACAAACCTCTACCTTCCCCCACACCCCTCTACCTTCCCCACAAACCTCTACCTTCCCCACACAAACCTCTACCTTCCCCACACAAACCTCTACCTTCCCCACAAACCTCTTCCTTCCCCACAAACCTCTACCTTCCTCACACAAACCTCTACCTTCCCCACACCCCTCTACCTTCCCCACAAACCTCTACCTTCCCCCACACCCCTCTACCTTCCCCACAAACCTCTACCTTCCCCACACAAACCTCTACCTTCCCCACACAAACCTCTATCTTCCCCACAAACCTCTACCTTCCCCACAAACCTCTACCTTCCCCACAAACCTCTACCTTCCCCCACACCCCTCTACCTTCCCCACAAACCTCTACCTTCCCCACACAAACCTCTACCTTCCCCACACAAACCTCTACCTTCCCCACAAACCTCTAACCTTCCCCACAAACCTCTACCTTCCCCCACACCCCTCTACCTTCCCCACAAACCTCTACCTTCCCCACACAAACCTCTACCTTCCCCACACAAACCTCTATCTTCCCCACAAACCTCTACCTTCCCCACAAACCTCTACCTTCCCACAAACCTCTACCTTCCCCCACACCCCTCTACCTTCCCCACAAACCTCTACCTTCCCCACACAAACCTCTACCTTCCCCACACAAACCTCTACCTTCCCCACAAACCTCTACCTTCCCCACAAACCTCTACCTTCCCCACACAAACCTCTACCTTCCCCACACAAACCTCTACCTTCCCCACAAACCTCTACCTTCCCCACAAACCTCTACATTCCCCACACAAACCTCTACCTTCCCCACACCCCTCTACCTTCCCCACACCCCTCTACCTTCCCCACAAACCTCTACCTTCCCCACAAACCTCTACCTTCCCCACACAAACCTCTACCTTCCCCACACAAACCTCTACCTTCCCCACAAACCTCTACCTTCCCCACAAACCTCTACCTTCCCCACACAAACCTCTACCTTCCCCACACCCCTCTACCTTCCCCACACCCCTCTACCTTCCCCACAAACCTCTACCTTCCCCACACCCCTCTACCTTCCCCACAAACCTCTACCTTCCACACACCCCTCTACCTTCCCCACACCCCTCTGCCTTCCCCACACCCCTCTACCTTCCCCACACCCCTCTACCTTCCCCACACCCCTCTACCTTCCCCCACACCCCTCTACCTTCCCCCACACCCCTCTACCTTCCCCCACACCCCTCTACCTTCCCCCACACCCCTCTACCTTCCCCACACCCCCCACACCCCTCTACCTTCCCCACACCCCTCTACCTTCCCCACAAACCTCTACCTTCCCCCACAAACCTCTACCTTCCCCACACAAACCTCTACCTTCCCCACACAAACCTCTACCTTCCCCACACAAACCTCTACCTTCCCCACAAACCTCTACCTTCCCCACAAACCTCTACCTTCCCCCACACCCCTCTACCTTCCCCACAAACCTCTACCTTCCCCACACAAACCTCTACCTTCCCCACACAAACCTCTACCTTCCCCACAAACCTCTTCCTTCCCCACAAACCTCTACCTTCCTCACACAAACCTCTACCTTCCCCACACCCCTCTACCTTCCCCACAAACCTCTACCTTCCCCCACACCCCTCTACCTTCCCCACAAACCTCTACCTTCCCCACACAAACCTCTACCTTCCCCACACAAACCTCTATCTTCCCCACAAACCTCTACCTTCCCCACAAACCTCTACCTTCCCCACAAACCTCTACCTTCCCCCACACCCCTCTACCTTCCCCACAAACCTCTACCTTCCCCACACAAACCTCTACCTTCCCCACACAAACCTCTACCTTCCCCACAAACCTCTACCTTCCCCACAAACCTCTACCTTCCCCCACACCCCTCTACCTTCCCCACAAACCTCTACCTTCCCCACACAAACCTCTACCTTCCCCACACAAACCTCTATCTTCCCCACAAACCTCTACCTTCCCCACAAACCTCTACCTTCCCCACAAACCTCTACCTTCCCCCACACCCCTCTACCTTCCCCACAAACCTCTACCTTCCCCACACAAACCTCTACCTTCCCCACACAAACCTCTACCTTCCCCACAAACCTCTACCTTCCCCACAAACCTCTACCTTCCCCACACAAACCTCTACCTTCCCCACACAAACCTCTACCTTCCCCACAAACCTCTACCTTCCCCACAAACCTCTACCTTCCCCACACAAACCTCTACCTTCCCCACACCCCTCTACCTTCCCCACACCCCTCTACCTTCCCCACAAACCTCTACCTTCCCCACAAACCTCTACCTTCCCCACACAAACCTCTACCTTCCCCACACAAACCTCTACCTTCCCCACAAACCTCTACCTTCCCCACAAACCTCTACCTTCCCCACACAAACCTCTACCTTCCCCACACCCCTCTACCTTCCCCACACCCCTCTACCTTCCCCACAAACCTCTACCTTCCCCACACCCCTCTACCTTCCCCACAAACCTCTACCTTCCACACACCCCTCTACCTTCCCCACACCCCTCTGCCTTCCCCACACCCCTCTACCTTCCCCACACCCCTCTACCTTCCCCCACACCCCTCTGTCACGAACCGGCTCAAAGCCCGTAACAAAGGGAGACAACGTGGAGATAAGGAGTAACAAAATATATATTTATTAACTAAAGCAACTAAGGAAAATATACAATGGTGTGTGTAATCAGTAATCAGTAGTGTAAGTGAATGTTTTGCATGCATGAATGTGATAATGCAGGGTGTTGAAAGGTGCCAAAGCAAACAAACAAAAGGCCACCAAGAACCACAACACAATCTACAAAGGTGTCTGCATGGAGAGAGTCTCTTCCATGAATGTGGAAGAGGTCTATTTATCCTGGGAGACACATGGCCCAGGTGTTTCCCATGAAGCTGACGACCCTCCCAACTCCACCCACCGGCATCCTAATAAGGAAACAAGAACAGACAGAATACGGCAGACAGAGTGGGAGGGTCGTCACATTCCCCCCCATAAAACCGGGGACCAACAAGGACCCCGGAACATCATACCAGCCTCTGCGTCCCAAATTGACACAGCCTCTGCGTCCCAAATTGACACAGCCTCTGCGTCCCAAATTGACACAGCCTCTGCGTCCCAAATTGACACAGCCTCTGCGTCCCAAATTGACACAGCCTCTGCGTCCCAAATTGACACAGCCTCTGCGTCCCAAATTGACACAGCCTCTGCGTCCCAAATTGACACAGCCTCTGCGTCCCAAATTGACACAGCCTCTGCGTCCCAAATTGACACAGCCTCTGCGTCCCAAATTGACACAGCCTCTGCGTCCCAAATTGACACAGCCTCTGCGTCCCAAATTGACACAGCCTCTGCGTCCCAAATTGACACAGCCTCTGCGTCCCAAATTGACACAGCCTCTGCGTCCCAAATTGACACAGCCTCTGCGTCCCAAATTGACACAGCCTCTGCGTCCCAAATTGACACAGCCTCTGCGTCCCAAATTGACGAGGGGTTATGTGTTCACACCTCCACCAACCAACCTCCTCCCCAGACCTCAGCAACCTTTGTGCATAGGAAGCAATATTTAAGAGGAAAGAAGAACACGACCAGGAGGGAACAGACATTATGAGGGGTTATGTGTTCACACCTCCACCTGCACCAACCAACCTCCTCCCCAGACCTCAGCAACCTTTGTGCATAGGAAGCAATATTTAAGAGGAAAGAAGAACACGACCAGGAGGGAACAGACATTATGAGGGGTTATGTGTTCACACCTCCACCTGCACCAACCAACCTCCTCCCCAGACCTCAGCAACCTTTGTGCATAGGAAGCAATATTTAAGAGGAAAGAAGAACACGACCAGGAGGGAACAAACATTATGAGGGGTTATGTGTTCACACCTCCACCTGCACCAACCAACCTCCTCCCCAGACCTCAGCAACCTTTGTGCATAGGAAGCAATATTTAAGAGGGAAGAACACAAGACCAGGAGGGAACAGACAGGAAAGATAGAACATGACAACCCGAAACAATGGTCAGTCACGTAAACATTCAGAAACATGGCACAAAAGACCAACAGCTACAAACTCCAACGAAAAGAACATCAGGGTCCTTCTTAATTTTTACAACTCCCAACGATTCATAGTCACTTCCAACGATTCATAGTCACTGCCAACGAAACAGAATTTCACTAATTTCAATCATTTAACCTTGTAGTGTTCAGCGATCTTCAACAGCTGTTCTTTAGTACATAATTCTAACAGGTCCTCTGATGGAAAGCGAATGAACTTGTATACATGAGACACCATAGTCATAAGTAAATAATCTTGCTCAACCCCTCTGCTGAGCACATCAGACCACAACCAGAGAAATGACAATCACCCTGAGCACCACAGAAGAGAGATGAGATACGGAGCTTCCCCAAAACCTACAATAACTCAACCCTAGTCTTCGTGCAGATTTGCGGTGGGTATTTACGCACTGTAGCCCGCTGGCAAGGAAATAGAACTCCCCAGCATGCTGGCAAATTCCACCAAGCCACGGATGTGCCCCCGAGACAACTGCTCAGTCCACAGACACCACACAAAAATAACAAACATTTAACCATGCCCAACATGTCCAAAATTTAAACACGTCGCTAAGCCTATCAGGGGAAAAAGGCTATAGCTCCGGGTAGCAAGTTCCACTACCCTACACAAATCTCCTGAGGTACACAGCCGATTTACTCACCTCCTCAGACTGACTTCCCAACAGAAAGTAGAACAAGAGTTTCCAGGCTAGGCAGGGCCTGGAAACTAACCATTCTCTCTCCAACGCAGCACACAAACCAAACAACAAAGGCAACCAATACTGGGCCTATCAAACTCAATATGCAAACCAAACACATACCTCCACGGTCTCCCAAACCAATAGTTCAAAGATCCCGGATGAGCTCCCACTTGTCACGAACCGGCTCAAAGCCCGTAACAAAGGGAGACAACGTGGAGATAAGGAGTAACAAAATATATATTTATTAACTAAAGCAACTAAGGAAAATATACAATGGTGTGTGTAATCAGTAATCAGTAGTGTAAGTGAATGTTTTGCATGCATGAATGTGATAATGCAGGGTGTTGAAAGGTGCCAAAGCAAACAAACAAAAGGCCACCAAGAACCACAACACAATCTACAAAGGTGTCTGCATGGAGAGAGTCTCTTCCATGAATGTGGAAGAGGTCTATTTATCCTGGGAGACACATGGCCCAGGTGTTTCCCATGAAGCTGACGACCCTCCCAACTCCACCCACCGGCATCCTAATAAGGAAACAAGAACAGACAGAATACGGCAGACAGAGTGGGAGGGTCGTCACACCTCTACCTTCCCCCACACCCCTCTACCTTCCCCCACACCCCTCTACCTTCTCCCACACCCCTCTACCTTCCCCACACCCCTCTACCTTCCCCACACCCCTCTACCTTCCCCACAAACCTCTACCTTCCCCACACCCCTCTACCTTCCCCACAAACCTCTACCTTCCCCACACCCCTCTACCTTCCCCACAAACCTCTACCTTCCCCACACCCCTCTACCTTCCCCACACCCCTCTACCTTCCCCACACCCCTCTACCTTCCCCACACCCCTCTACCTTCCCCCACACCCCTCATTACATGGAACATTAACATTGCTTGGAGTTTCATGTCCTGCTTGTACTATCTGTTAGCCTGTGAGTTTTAAAACACATTCAGTTGAAATCACTACTAGTGTTCCTCTTTCAGAGACTGAAATGTCCTTTATATCTCTGGATCCTCCTCCCCCTGTTCTTCCTCCAACTGCTCTTCTTCCTCCCCCTCCTTCTCCTCCTTCCCCTCCACCTTACCTGCCCCTGCTCCTCCCCATTCCCCTGCTCCTCCACCTCCTGCTCCTCCACCTCCTGCTCCTCCACCTCCTGCTCCTCCACCTCCTACTCCTCTACCTCATGCTTCCCCTCCACCTGCTCCTGGTCCTCCTCCCCCTGTTCCTCCTTCCCCTCCTCCTCCTTCTCCACCTCCTGCTCCTCCACCTCCTACTCCTCTACCTCATGCTTCCCCTCCACCTGCTCCTGGTCCTCCTCCCCCTGTTCCTCCTTCCCTCCTCCTCCTCCTCCACCTCCTGCTCCTCCACCTCCTACTCCTCTACCTCATGCTTCCCCTCCACCTGCTCCTGGTCCTCCTCCCCCTGTTCCTCCTTCCCCTCCTCCTCCTCCTCCACCTCCTACTCCTCTACCTCATGCTTCCCCTCCACCTCCTCCTGCTCCTCCTCCCCCAGTCCTCTTTCCCCTCCTCCTCCACCTCCTCCTGGTCCTCCTCCCCCTGTTCCTCCTTCCCCTCCTCCTCCACCTCCTCCTGCCCCTCCTCCCCCTGTTCCTACTTCCCCTGCTCCTCCACCTCCTACTCCTCCACCTCCTGCTCCTCCACCTCCTGCTCCTCCACCTCCTACTCCTCCACCTCCTGCTCCTCCACCTCCTGCTCCTCCACCTCCTGCTCCTCTACCTCATGCTTCCCCTCCACCTGCTCCTGGTCCTCCTCCCCCTGTTCCTCTTTCCCCTCCTCCTCCTCCCCCTCCTTCTCCTCCTTCCCCTCCACCTTACCTGCCCCTGCTCCTCCCCCCCCTGCTCCTCCACCTCCTGCTCCTCTACCTCATGCTTCCCCTCCACCTGCTCCTGGTCCTCCTCCCCCTGTTCCTCTTTCCCCTCCTCCTCCACCTCCTCCTGCTCCTCCTCCACATGTCTCATTCATTCAGTATCCCAGTCTTGTGAGACCATTGATTCCTTGATTGTAAATCACCCCTCAAATTGTTGAGTTAATTGTCACTTCTCCACCGTCTGACTTTTCACCAGTGTTTTATTGTCGCTTTTCCAATGTCGACTTTTGTGTCTCCACCTCTGAGGACTGCCCCCCCTACCCCCCCCTGAGCTGAGGACTGCCCCCCCTACCCCCCTCTGAGTTGAGGACTGCCCCCCCCCCCCCCCCCTCAAAGTGTGACCACTGGTGAGGATGAGCTGTGTTTGAAGCCAGAGACCCTCAGACTGACAGTGTCCTCTTCTCGTGTTTCCTTCCAGCTGGAAGTAGAGATCCAGAGGATATCTGAGGCCTACGAGACCCTGATGAAGGGCTCAGCCAAGAGAGAGACCCTGGAGAAAACCATGAGGAACAAACTGGAGTCAGAGATCAAGAGACTGCACGACTTCAACAGAGACCTCAGAGGTAAGGCTACCAGCAGCTAGATGCTAATGCTAACGCAGCTAGTAATTGCGCAAATAATCAATGTTTTTTGATGTAGTTACATAAATAAAGCTAAAGGAAAGGAAAGCTAAAGGTGTGCTAAATCAGAGTCACACAGAGTGTTTCTTTCTTAACAAAATCTCCTTTGAAACAAAAGCATACACACCTCACACACGTGGTTATGAAGACGCCTGCACCATGTCAGATATAGAGTTGAAATGTTTAACATTTTTGAGTTTTACATCCCAATGTTACACTTTATACACATCACAGAAGACTGAAATATCACAAAATCGTTTGACATAGAAACATCGTATTTTCGGGCAGATTTTATTTTATTTTTATTTTATTTCATTCATGATAAAATTATTTTAAAAACATTAATAACTTTCCATCCATGAGGCCACAATGAGGGCAATTTGGTCATTTGACTGCAGGAAAGCTAGTAACCCGCAGCAAGACTCTTTAGGGGTTTAAGTGTGGCTCTTCCTTCCAACAAGTACTTATAGATCCTAATCGAGCTCCCTCCCTCTCTCTTCCACCTGTAGATCGTCTGGACAACGCTACCAAACAGCAGGATGTTGAATCGGCAGACAGGAAACAGCAGGTCTTCACCAAACTCCTGGAACAAAGTAAGTAGAGATCAGATGCCAACATGTTAAGACGAAAGAGGAAGCAGGAGTTACATACTCTTTATGATCGCGGAGGCAGTGGTTAGAGTGTAGAGGCGGCAGCGTAGCCTAGTGGTTAGAGTGTAGAGGAGGCAGGGTAGCCTAGTGGTTAGAGTGTAGAGGCGGCAGGGTAGCCTAGTGGTTAGAGTGTAGAGGCGGCAGCATAGCCTAGTGGTTAGAGAGTAGAGGCGGCAGCATAGCCTAGTGGTTAGAGTGTAGAGGCGGCAGGGTAGCCTAGTGGTTAGAGTGTAGAGGAGGCAGGGTAGCCTAGTGGTTAGAGTGTAGAGGCGGCAGCATAGCCTAGTGGTTAGAGTGTAGAGGAGGCAGGGTAGCCTAGTGGTTAGAGTGTAGAGGAGGCAGCGTAGCCTAGTGGTTAGAGTGTAGAGGTGGCAGCGTAGCCTAGTGGTTAGAGTGTAGAGGCGGCAGGGTAGCCTAGTGGTTAGAGTGTAGAGGAGGCAGCATAGCCTAGTGGTTAGAGTGTAGAGGCGGCAGCGTAGCCTAGTGGTTAGAGTGTAGAGGAGGCAGCGTAGCCTAGTGGTTAGAGTGTAGAGGTGGCAGCGTAGCCTAGTGGTTAGAGTGTAGAGGCGGCAGGGTAGCCTAGTGGTTAGAGTGTAGAGGAGGCAGGGTAGCCTAGTGGTTAGAGTGTAGAGGCGGCAGCATAGCCTAGTGCTTAGAGTGTAGAGGAGGCAGGGTAGCCTAGTGGTTAGAGTGTAGAGGCGGCAGCGTAGCCTAGTGGTTAGAGTGTAGAGGAGGCAGCGTAGCCTAGTGGTTAGAGTGTAGAGGCGGCAGCGTAGCCTAGTGGTTAGAGTGTAGAGGAGGCAGCGTAGCCTAGTGGTTAGAGTGTAGAGGTGGCAGCGTAGCCTAGTGGTTAGAGTGTAGAGGTGGTAGGTAGCCAAGTGGTTAGAGTGTAGAGGAGGCAGCGTAGCCTAGTGGTTAGAGTGTAGAGGCGGCAGGGTAGCCTAGTGGTTAGAGTGTAGAGGAGGCTGGTTAGCCTAGTGGTTAGAGTGTAGAGGAGGCAGCGTAGCCTAGTGGTTAGAGTGTAGAGGCGGCAGCGTAGCCTAGTGGTTAGAGCATTTGGACTAGTAACCGAAATGGTTGCGAGATCGAATCCCCGAGCTGACAAGGTTTTTTTTTAAATTATGTCGTTCTTCCCCTGAACAAGGCAGTTAAACCACTGTTCCTAGGCCATCAATGTAAAATAAGAATTTGTTCTTAACTGACTAGTTAAATAAAGGTAAAATAATCAAATGAGTAAGATTTTCTGTGGAGAGAGAGCAGGGCACTGAGCAAGAGTGAGTGTTTTCAGATCTGTTCGCAAGGGTTGTTTTTACTAATCACAGAGCTTTGTGAAAGACTGGCACTCTGGGGCAGGCACGTAGTTCTCCTAGACTGTGTCTGATATTGATGTGGTCTGTTGTCTGATATTGATGTGGTCTGTTGTCTGATATTGATGTGGTCTGTTGTCTGATATTGATGTGGTCAGTTGTCTGATATTGCTGCCGTGTTAATGTGGTCTGAGGTCAGAGGGCAGGCTAGCGGGGTTTTCCCTGCTCTCAGGTCCTGCCTCCCTCCCCATCCTGCTAACAGAGGTCGGCTTTGGCACTTGAACACCAGCCATTATTCACATCCTTCCACAGTAAATGTGGCTTAGATTCCTGGAATTTTTTCTGGCATGTCAGGCTGTTCCGTTCACTGGGAATGCCTCCCTCCCCACTCTGCTGCACATGACTGCATAGCTGTTGAGCTGCCGAGCGCCCTCCCCTTCCTCATGGGCAACTAATGCAGGGTTTCCATATTCCTCACTCACAACACACTGACCCCCTTGAGGGCTTGGTCGGTAGGGATGTCCTTGTCTCATCGCGCACCACCAGCGACTCCTGTGGCGGGCCGGGCGCAGATATGTCTCCATCTTTGGGCATTTCTTTACCTCAGTATGTGACGTCAGGTTTACTCTCAACACTATCATCATCTGGCCTGGCAATAATTGTTGTGGTAAAGCTTTGACCTTTTACCCCCTTTTTCTCCCCAATTTCGTGGTCTCCAATTGTTGTAGTAGCTACTATCTTGTCTCATCGCTACAACTCCCGTACGGGCTCGGGAGAGACGAAGGTTGAATGTCATGCGTCCTCCGATACACAACCCAACCAGCCGCACTGCTTCTTAACACAGCGCGCATCCAACCCGGAAGCCAGCCGCACCAATGTGTCGGAGGCTACACCGTGCACCTGGCAACCTTGGTTAGCGCGCACTGCGCCCGGCCCGCCACAGGAGTCGCTGGTGGTGCGCGATGAGACAAGGACATCCCTACCGACCAAGCCCTCCCTAACCCGGACGACGCTAGGCCAATTGTGCGTCGCCCCACGGACCTCCCGGTCGCGGCCGGTTACGACAGAGCCTGGGCGCGAACCCAGGGACTCTGATGGCACAGCTGGCGCTGCAGTACAGCGCCCTTAACCACTGCGTCACCCGGGAGGCCGGATTTAGTGAACTTGGTATTGTATTGGGGGAATGAAGTTTAAATCAGCTTCAAGTGGTCCTTTGTCAGCAGTTATGGAACAGAATAACGTTCAGGTTGAACAGTCACACTACCCTGTCTGTTGGCCCTCCAGGAGCAATGATTAATTAGCCTTTGTGGAATGCTGTTATTTTGACTGTGAAAATGTCAGTTGGTGGGCCGAAAAGGTGTTTATCTAAAAATTGATGGCCGTGTTTAGTAATTTGTAAGAAATATATTGATTTTTCATTGTAAGATCAATTACTTGGCTGCAGGCAAATGACATTACACTTTGGTTGGCATCTGATAAAAATTAAGCTTTTTCCAGTCTGAATGTGTTGCACTAATGTGTGTATCTCTCTCTCTCTCTCTCTCTCTCTCTCTCTCTCTCTCTCTCTCTCTCTCTCTCTCTCTCTCTCTCTCTCTCTCTCTCTCTCTCAGATGAGGAACAGCAGCGGGAGGTGCAGCGTCTGCGTGGCTCCGGGGACGAGTGGCTTCGGCGCCGGGAGGTGCTGGAACAGGCCCTGGGGTCGGCACAGGCCCATAACCTGGCCCTGGAGGAGGAGCTTAGGAGGAAGAGGGCGTACGTAGAGAAGGTAAAGCGGCTGCAGAGTTCCCTGGGCCAGCTACAGGCAGCCTGTGAGAAGAGAGAGGCCCTGGAACTGAGGCTGAGGACCAGGCTGGAGCAGGAGCTGAAGAGCCTCCGATCAGCACAGGTGAGCAGGAAAGGAGACACATGGTGCGGGCTGTTCAATGTCGGTCCTGGAGGGCCTCTCCTCCTCTCCTTCTAATCAGGGACTTACTCAGACCTGGGACACCAGCTGGGTGCAATTCACTAGTAGGTAGAAACAAAAACCGGAAGTGTTTTGGCCCTCAAGGACCAGAATTGAACAGCACTGGTATATAAAATGAAACCTTCTGATCTACCTTGACATGTAAAATTTGACAACCGCTAAGTCTGTACACATAGTCTTACAAAACAAACCAAAAATTAAAAAATCCTTCCACGGTGTCAGTCCCACAGCACGGCTAGCGGTCCTGGCTCCCTGCCCTCAGATCTGAGCTCCATGGTGTCTGTACAGCAGCAGCAGCTGGCTGAGAGAGAAGAGAGGATCCTGGCTCTGGAGGCTGACATCACACACTGGGAACAGAAGTACCTGGAGGAGAGCACCATGAGGCAGTTCGCTATGGACGCAGCCGCCACCACTGCAGCTCAGAGAGACAGCAGCGTCATCAAACACTCGCCTCGTCACTCACCCAACAACAGCTTCAACGACCACCTGCCATTCAGCCACAGACACCAGGAGATGGAGAACAGGTACAATTTCTGCTTTTAACTTCCTGCTCACTGAAGGCTACACAGTAACGTCAGTTGGTCTGACCTAGGTTCAGATAGAGATCAACATAGTGATCTGACTGACTTCATATGCAATCGTTGTGTGTGTGTGTGTAGAGTCCGAGCGCTGCACTCCCAGCTCCTGGAGAAGGATGCAGTGATCCGGGTGTTACAGCAACGAACTGGACGGGAGCAGAACAGGCTAGAGCAGCAGGCAGCAGGCACCGAGCAACATTACCTCCGTCCAGCCAGGTCCGTCCCCTCCATCAGCACCGAGCAGCAGGACCTCCGTCCAGCCAGGTCCATCCCCTCCATCGGCACCGAGCAGCAGGACCTCCGTCCAGCCAGGTCCGTCCCCTCCATCAGCACCGAGCAGCAGGACCTCCGTCCAGCCAGGTCCGTCCTCTCCATCAACACTGATGGCCCAGTGGAGCAACCCATCCAGGGGAAAGGTGAGCTCTAGGGCCCAAGGTCACAAGTCAAACACTAAGTCCCCTCACCTGGTTGTCTAGGTCTCAGTAAGGAACTCCCCTCACCTGGTTGTCTAGGTCTCAGTAAGGAACTCACCTCACCTGGTTGTCTAGGTCTCAGTAAGGAACTCCCCTCACCTGGTTGTCTAGGTCTCAGTAAGGAACTCCCCTCACCTGGTTGTCTAGGTCTCAGTAAGGAACTCCCCTCACCTGGTTGTCTAGGTCTCAGTAAGGAACTCCCCTCACCTGGTTGTCTAGGTCTCAGTAAGGAACTCCCCTCACCTGGTTGTCTAGGTCTCAGTAAGGAACTCCCCTCACCTGGTTGTCTAGGTCTCAGTAAGGAACTCCCCTCACCTGGTTGTCTAGGTCTCAGTAAGGAACTCCCCTCACCTGGTTGTCTAGGTCTCAGTAAGGAACTCCCCTCACCTGGTTGTCTAGGTCTCAGTAAGGAACTCCCCTCACCTGGTTGTCTAGGTCTCAGTAAGGAACTCCCCTCACCTGGTTGTCTGGGTCTCAGTAAGGAACTCCCCTCACCTGGTTGTCTAGGTCTCAGTAAGGAACTCCCCTCACCTGGTCATCTAGGTCTCAGTAAGGAACTCTCCTCACCTGGTTGTCTAGGTCTCAGTAAGGAACTCCCCTCACCTGGTTGTCTAGGTCTCAGTAAGGAACTCCCCTCACCTGGTCGTCTTAGTAAGGAACTCCCCTCACCTGGTTGTCTTAGTAAGGAACTCCCCTCACCTGGTTGTCTAGGTCTCAGTTAGGAACACCCCTCACCTGGTTGTCTAGGTCTCAGTAAGGAACTCCCCTCACCTGGTCATCTAGGTCTCAGTAAGGAACTCCACTCACCTGGTCGTCTAGGTCTCAGTAAGGAACTCCCCTCACCTGGTTGTCTAGGTCTCAGTAAGGAACTCACCTGGTTGTCTAGGTCTCAGTAAGGAACTCCCCTCACCTGGTTGTCTAGGTCTCAGTAAGGAACTCACCTGGTTGTCTAGGTCTCAGTAAGGAACTCCCCTCACCTGGTTGTCTCAGTAAGGAACTCCACTCACCTGGTTGTCTAGGTCTCAGTAAGGAACTCCCCTTACCTGGTCGTCTAGGTCTCAGTAAGGAACTCACCTGGTTGTCTAGGTCTCAGTAAGGAACTCTCCTCACCTGGTCGTCTGGGTCTCAGTAAGGAACTCTCCTCACCTGGTCGTCTAGGTCTCAGTAAGGAACTCCCCTCACCTGGTCATCTAGGTCTCAGTAAGGAACTCCACTCACCTGGTCGTCTAGGTCTCAGTAAGGAACACCCCTCACCTGGTTGTCTAGGTCTCAGTAAGGAACTCACCTGGTTGTCTAGGTCTCAGTAAGGAACTCCCCTCACCTGGTTGTCTAGGTCTCAGTAAGGAACTCACCTGGTTGTCTAGGTCTCAGTAAGGAACTCCCCTCACCTGGTTGTCTCAGTAAGGAACTCCACTCACCTGGTTGTCTAGGTCTCAGTAAGGAACTCCCCTTACCTGGTCGTCTAGGTCTCAGTAAGGAACTCCCCTCACCTGGTCGTCTAGGTCTCAGTAAGGAACTCCCCTCACCTGGTTGTCTAGGTCTCAGTAAAGAACTCCCCTCACCTGGTTGTCTAGGTCTCAGTAAGGAACTCTCCTCACCTGGTTGTCTAGGTCTCAGTAAGGAACTCTGCTCACCTGGTTGTCTAGGTCTCAGTAAGGAACTCCCCTCACCTGGTTGTCTCAGTAAGGAACTCCCCTCACCTGGTTGTCTCAGTAAGGAACTCCCCTCACCTGGTCGTCTAGGTCTTAATTAAAATAGAAAAACCAAAACCCCACAGACACCCGGCCCTCCGTGGAATGAGTTTGACATCCTCCATCTACACTGATTGAAGTGGATTCAACAAGTGACATCAGTAAGGGATCATATCTTTCACCCGGATTCACCTGGTCAGTCGATGTCATGGGAAAAAGCAGGTGTTCCTAATGTTTTGTTTACTCAGTGTAGCTCCTCCCTGAAGAATCTGTAGAATTATGACATCGCCTGTCTTCTTCTGGGCGGACGGGGCGGACGGGGGGTCACAGGTCATAACGCCTGGAGGAATGTCAGATCTTAAACAGCCCATGTCATTATCTCAAGAGACAACTGGCGGCTGTTAAGTGCTTAGTGCGTAGTGTCGCCAGACAGAATGTTAAACTTCCTAAAATAACTACTGTTGGGGAGAAATCCCGGTGAGGGACCTTCCTCGAGTAGATGATGACATTTTTTTTTTGTAATAAAAATGCATGTACTGTATGTCGTTTCCCCTCTCCGGGATAGCCGCTCTAGGATAGATGTGGCAGGGAAGCTGACAGAGTAGATGTTTGAGCGTGCGTGATTGGTTGATCTGGTAATTAACCATCTTCCTCTTGTTGTCTGTGCTCAGACAATTAACCATCTTCCTCTTGTTGTCTGCGATCCGGCAATTAACCATCTTCCTCTTGTTGTCTGTGATCAGACAATTAACCATCTTCCTCTTGTTGTCTGTGCTCAGACAATTAACCATCTTCCTCTCATTGTCTGTGATCAGACAATTAACCATCTTCCTCTCGTTGTCTGTGCTCAGACAATTAACCATCTTCCTCTTGTTGTCTGTGCTCAGACAATTAACCATCTTCCTCTCGTTGTCTGTGCTCAGACAATTAACCATCTTCCTCTTGTTGTCTGTGCTCAGACAATTAACCATCTTCCTCTTGTTGTCTGTGCTCAGACAATTAACCATCTTCCTCTCGTTGTCTGTGCTCAGACAATTAACCATCTTCCTCTTGTTGTCTTTGACCAGACAATTAACCATCTTCCTCTTGTTGTCTGTGATCAGACAATTAACCATCTTCCTCTCATTGTCTGTGATCAGACAATTAACCATCTTCCTCTTGTTGTCTGTGCTCAGACAATTAACCATCTTCCTCTTGTTGTCTGTGCTCAGACAATTAACCATATTCCTCTTGTTGTCTGTGCTTGTAGGAAAGAGCCTCTCTGATGACCAGACGGCTGCTGCAATGTCTCCTCTCTCCCTGCCCCCGCACCAACACCCCTGCGCCCCGTTGGCCCTGCCCGCCCTGTTGCTCCTGTCCAAGCCCCAGAGCAGGGACTGCAGCACCCAGTGTGACCGTGATGTCCTAGCCCAGGAGACGCATCTTACAGTGGATCCCACCAGCATGCTAGCACCCTCTGAGACTTCCTCGACCTCAACACCTGCCTCCGGTGTGTAGCCTACTGTTTCCTATTCCTGAAATGTTTGTTGAGTGTGTAGAAACAGTTCCTGGGACCCAGAATGAGCTCGGACACCTAGTCACCTATGAGCTCGGACACCTAGTCACCTATGAGCTCGGACACCTAGTCACCTATGAGTTCGGACACCTAGTCACCTATGAGCTCGGACACCTAGTCACCTATGAGCTCGGACACCTAGTCACCTATGAGCTCGGACACCTAGTCACAAATGAGCTCGGACACCTAGTCACCTATGAGCTCGGACACCTAGTCACCTATGAGCTCAGTCACCTATGAGCTTGGCCACCTATTCACCCATGAGCTCGGACACCTAGTCACCCATGAGCTTGGACACCTAGTCACCCATGAGCTCAGACACCTAGTCACCCATGAGCTCGGACACCTATTCACCCATGAGCTCGGACACCTAGTCACCCATGAGCTCGGACACCTAGTCACCCATGAGCTCGGACACCTAGTCACCCATGAGCTCGGACACCTAGTCACCTATGAGCTCGGACACCTAGTCACCTATGAGCTCGGACACTTAGTCACCTATGAGCTCGGAGACCTAGTCACCTATGAGCTCGGACACCTAGTCACCTATGAGCTCGGACACCTAGTCACCTATGAGCTCGGACACCTAGTCACCTATGAGCTCGGACACCTAGTCACCTATGAGCTCGGACACCTAGTCACCCATGAGCTCGGACACCTAGTCACCTATGAGCTCGGACACCTAGTCACCTATGAGCTCGGACACCTAGTCACCCATGAGCTCGGACACCTAGTCACCCATGAGCTCGGGCACCTAGTCACCCATGAGCTCGGACACCTAGTCACCCATGAGCTCGGACACCTAGTCACCCATGAGCTCGGACACCTAGTCACCTATGAGCTCGGACACCTAGTCACCTATGAGCTCGGACACCTAGTCACCCATGAGCTCGGACATTACGGCTTGATTGTCTTTGTCAAACATTACGGCTTGATTGTCTTTGTCAAACATCACAGCTTGATTGTGGCCCACTGACCCTCTATCTATGTTGTACTGCTTAATCCAGTGTCTAAAACATGGTTATTTATTTCCTTTACACCTCAGAGCACTTCCTGGCACCACTCAACACACACCAGAGCTCCAGAAGTTCAGACTCAGCAGCAGAAGTGGTGGAAATCCTAATTTAAGAAACGCCGAACTGTGGGATCCGCTGTGGGATGAATGGTGACAACACGGTAGACGACCGAGAGATCCTCATGTCCTGTATGTCCCTCCCAACGAGGAGAAGACAACTTGTCTCTCTGTCTGTCTCTGGTCAGACTGACCTCCAGATGGACACTTCCTTTGGAGAAGGACATACAGTTTGGAGACAGTGTGGAGAATGTTTGGAGACATGGACATGTTCTCCCTACCTATGTACCTACCTAACTACCTACCTAACTACCTACCTAACTACCTACCTACCTAAATACCTACCTATGTACCTACCTACGTACCTACCTACCTAACTACCTACCTAGCTACCTACCTACCTACCTACATAACTATCTACCTAAGTACCTACATACCTAACTATCTACCTACGTACCTACATACCTAACTATCTACCTACGTACCTACGTACGTACGTACCTGCCTACCTACCTACCTACCTACCTACGTACCTACCTACCTACCTACCTACCTATCTATCTATCTATCTATCTATCTATCTACCTACCTACCTACCTACCTACCTACCTACCTACCTACCTACCTACCTACCTACCTACCTACCTACCTACCTACCTACCTACCTACCTACCTATCTATCTACCTACCTACCTACCTAACTACCTATCTACCTACCTACCTACCTATCTACCTACCTACCTACCTATCTACCTACCTACCTAACTATCTACCTACCTAACTACCTACCTACCTAACTATCTACCTACCTACCTACCTACCTACCTTCCTACCTACCTACCTACCTACCTACCTACCTACCTACCTACCTATCTACCTACCTACCTACCTACCTTCCTACCTTCCTTCCTACCTACGAGGGAAGAATCCAGAAGTGGATCCAGAAGTGTTTAGCAGACAGAGCCGAGTGGAGAGCTGCTCTTCCCTGGACCGTTTCTCCCTTTTCCACCTAGAAAAGTGAAGAGGAACTTTAGTTGTCTGTGTTCTCTAGTGGACCTGCTAGTGGACCTGCCAGGTGTTCTCTAGTGTACCTGCTAGTGGACCTGCCAGGTGTTCTCTAGTGGACCTGCTAGTGGACCTGCCAGGTGTTCTCTAGTGGACCTGCTAGTGGACCTGCCAGGTGTTCTCTAGTGGACCTGCTAGTGGACCTGCCAGGTGTTCTCTAGTGGACCTGCCAGGTGTTCTCTAGTGGACCTGCTAGTGGACCTGCTAGTGGACCTGCCAGGTGTTCTCTAGTGAACCTGCTAGTGGACCTGCCAGGTGTTCTCTAGTGGACCTGCCAGGTGTTCTCTAGTGGACTTGCTAGTGGACTTGCTAGGTTTAACTAGGGGACCTGCCAGGTGTAACTAGTGGACATGCCAGGTGTCACTAGTGGACCTGCCAGGTATGACTAGTGGACCTGCCAGGTGTGACTAGTGGACCTGCCAGGTAAAACTAGTGGACCTGCTAGTGGACCTGCAAGGTATAACTAGAGGACCTGACAGGTGTTACTAGTGGACCTGCCATGTATACTAGTGGACCTGCCAGGTGTTCTCTAGTCGACCTGCCAGGTGTTGCTAGTGGACCTGCCAGGTATTACTAGTGGACCTGCCAGGTGTAACTAATGGACCTGCCAGTTGTTCTCTAGTGGACCTGCCAGGTGTAACTAGTGGACCTGCTAGTGGACCTGTCAGGTGTTCTCTAGTGGACCTGCCAGGTGTTCTCTAGTGGACCTGCCAGGTGTTCTCTAGTGGACCTGCCAGGTGTTACTAGTGGACCTGAACGGTGTTCTGTAGTGGACCTGCCAGGTGTACCTAGTGGACCTGCCAGGTGTGACTATGACAGTCTCCAATCTAAAAGCCTCCAAGGTGCACGGACAGGATTCTGCATCGCTGCACAAGCCTGTATGTCATTCGTGTTATGTTTTAATTTAATGTATTTATATTCTTATTAAATTGTGAACATATATCATTGTGTGAAGAGTTTTGTGTGAAGAGTTTTGTGTGAAGAGTTTTGTGTGAAGAGTTTTGTGTGAAGAGTTTTGTGTGAAGAGTTTTGTGTGAAGAGTTTTGTGTGAAGAGTTTTGTGTGAAGAGTTTTGTGTGAAGAGTTTTGTGTGAAGAGTTTTGTGTGAAGAGTTTTGTGTGAAGAGTTTTGTGTGAAGAGTTTTGTGTGAAGAGTTTTGTGTGAAGAGTTGTGTTGTTTGGCCTTTAAGAAAGTCTGTCTGTCTGTCTGTCTGTCTGTCTGTCTGTCTGTCTGTCTGTCTGTCTGTCTGTCTGTCTGTCTGTCTGTCTGTCTGTCTGTCTGTCTCTCCACCCCTGCTGGTCTATACACATCTATTCATACTGCATATCTGTTTCCTTCAAGGACAGACAGTGTGTTAGCTACATTGAGCTCACCATGCCAAGTCAAATGATCCAACATTCCTGGATAAAATTCTCCCAGAGCTACTCTAGCTTGTTCTCCCAGAGCTACTCTAGTTTGTTCTCCCAGAGCTACTCTAGTTTGTTCTACGATTACACACATCCTATACCTATAATACTTTGACAGTAATGTATGTGCTTAGTGAAGTCAGTTGTACTAGTAATCTCTCCTCCTACCCAGACAGCCTCTACCCAGAATGACGCCCCCCACTCCCCCCGCCCGCCCTACCTCTCTCCCACTCTCCTACACGTTCTGAGAAACAGTCTATCTAGTCTGACCCCTCACCCTGATAACATGGCATGCATTCTGCATTCTGAGGAGTCTATCTAATCTGACCCCTCACCCTGATAACATGCATTCTGCATTCTGAGGAGTCTATCTAGTCTGACCCCTCACCCTGATAACATGGCATGCATTCTGCATTCTGAGGAGTCTATCTAGTCTGACCCCTCACCCTGATAACATGGCATGCATTCTGCATTCTGAGGAGTCTATCTAGTCTGACCCCTCACCCTGATAACATGGCATGCATTCTGCATTCTGAGGAGTCTATCTAGTCTGACCCCTCACCCTGATAACATGGAATGCATTCTGCATTCTGAGGAGTCTATCTAATCTGACCCCTCACCCTGATAACATGGCATGCGTTCTGCATTCTGAGGAGTCTATCTAGTCTGACCCCTCACCCTGATAACATGGCATGCATTCTGCATTCTGAGGAGTCTATCTAGTCTGACCCCTCACCCTGATAACATGGCATGCATTCTGCATTCTGAGGAGTCTATCTAGTCTGACCCCTCACCCTGATAACATGGCATGCATTCTGCATTCTGAGGAGTCTATCTAGTCTGACCCCTCACCCTGATAACATGGCATGCATTCTGCATTCTGAGGAGTCTATCTAGTCTGACCCCTCACCCTGATAACATGGCATGCATTCTGCATTCTGAGGAGTCTATCTAATCTGACCCCTCACCCTGATAACATGGCATGCATTCTGCATTCTGAGGAGTCTATCCAGTCTGACACCTTACCCTGTTAACATGGCATGCACTCTGCATTCTGAGGAGTCTATCTAATCTGACCCCTCACCCTGATAACATGGCATGCATTCTGCATTCTGAGGAGTCTATCTAATCTGACCCCTCACCCTGTTAACATGGCATGCATTCTGCATTCTGAGGAGTCTATCTAATCTGACCCCTCACCCTGATAACATGGCATGCATTCTGCATTCTGAGGAGTCTATCTAATCTGACCCCTCACCCTGATAACATGGCATGCATTCTGCATTCTGAGGAGTCTATATCCAGTCTGACACCTTACCCTGTTAACATGGCATGCATTCTGCATTCTGAGGAGTCTATCCAGTCTGACCCCTCAACATGGCATGCATTCTGAGGAGTCTATCTAATCTGACCCCTCACCCTGTTAACATGGCATGCATTCTGCATTCTGAGGAGTCTATCCAGTCTGACACCTTACCCTGTTAACATGGCATGCATTCTGCATTCTGAGGAGTCTATCTAATCTGACACCTCACCCTGATAACATGGCATGCATTCTGCATTCTGAGGAGTCTATCCAGTCTGACACCTTACCCTGTTAACATGGCATGCATTCTGCATTCTGAGGAGTCTATCCAGTCTGACCCCTCACCCTGTTAACATGGCATGCATTCTGAGGAGTCTATCCAGTCTGACCCCTCACCCTGATAACATGGCATGCATTCTGCATTCTGGGGAGTCTATCCAGTCTGACACCTTACCCTGTTAACATGGCATGCATTCTGCATTCTGAGGAGTCTATCCAGTCTGACACCTTACCCTGTTAACATGGCATGCATTCTGCATTCTGAGGAGTCTATCCAGTCTGACCCCTCACCCTGTTAACATGGCATGCATTCTGAGGAGTCTATCCAGTCTGACCCCTCACCCTGTTAACATGGCATGCATTCTGAGAATCGATTCCAGTCTATTTATTTATTTCAAGCCTCCATGGTAGCAGGTTTCTACCAGGAGCATCTGAGCGTCTTCTAAATCGATGACAGGTTGTATTCAGCTACATGTCTTAGAGAGAGAGAGAGAGAGAACCAGTAGCTGGTCAATGCCTCTGTCAGAACCAGTAGCTGGTCAATGTCTCTGTCAGAACCAGTAGCTGGTCAATGACTGTCAGAACCAGTAGCTGGTCAATGTCTCTGTCAGAACCAGTAGCTGGTCAATGTCTGTCAGACCAGTAGCTGGTCAATGTCTCTGTCAGAACCAGTAGCTGGTCAATGTCTGTCAGAACCAGTAGCTGGTCAATGTCTGTCAGAACCAGTAGCTGGTCAATGTCTGTCAGAACCAGTAGCTGGTAAATGTCTCTGTCAGAACCAGTAGCTGGTCAATGTCTGTCAGAACCAGTAGCTGGTCAATGTCTCTGTCAGAACCAGTAGCTGGTCAATGTCTGTCAGAACCAGTAGCTGGTCAATGTCTCTGTCAGAACCAGTAGCTGGTCAATGTCTCTGTCAGAACCAGTAGCTGGTCAATGTCTCTGTCAGAACCAGTAGCTGGTCAATGTCTCTGTCAGAACCAGTAGCTGGTCAATGTCTGTCAGAACCAGTAGCTGGTCAATGTCTGTCAGAACCAGTAGCTGGTCAATGTCTGTCAGAACCAGTAGCTGGTAAATGTCTCTGTCAGAACCAGTAGCTGGTCAATGTCTGTCAGAACCAGTAACTGGTCAATGTCTCTGTCAGAACCAGTAGCTGGTCAATGTCTGTCAGAACCAGTAGCTGGTCAATGTCTGTCAGAACCAGTAGCTGGTCAATGTCTCTGTCAGAACCAGTAGCTGGTCAATGTCTGTCAGAACCAGTAGCTGGTCAATGTCTGTCAGAACCAGTAGCTGGTCAATGTCTGTCAGAACCAGTAGCTGGTCAATGTCTGTCAGAACCAGTAGCTGGTCAATGTCTCTGTCAGAACCAGTAGCTGGTCAATGTCTCTGTCAGAACCAGTAGCTGGTCAATGTCTGTCAGAACCAGTAGCTGGTCAATGTCTGTCAGAACCAGTAGCTGGTCAATGTCTCTGTCAGAACCAGTAGCTGGTCAATGTCTATGTCAGAACCAGTAGCTGGTCAATGTCTCTGTCAGAACCAGTAGCTGGTCAATGTCTGTCAGAACCAGTAGCTGGTCAATGTCTGTCAGACCAGTAGCTGGTCAATGTCTCTGTCAGAACCAGTAGCTGGTCAATGTCTCTGTCAGAACCAGTAGCTGGTCAATGTCTGTCAGAACCAGTAGCTGGTCAATGTCTCTGTCAGAACCAGTAGCTGGTCAATGTCTATGTCAGAACCAGTAGCTGGTCAATGTCTCTGTCAGAACCAGTAGCTGGTCAATGTCTGTCAGAACCAGTACTGTCATGTCTGTCAGACCAGTAGCTGGTCAATGTCTGTCAGAACCAGTAGCTGGTCAATGTCTGTCAGAACCAGTAGCTGGTCAATGTCTCTGTCAGAACCAGTAGCTGGTCAATGTCTGTCAGAACCAGTAGCTGGTCAATGTCTCTGTCAGAACCAGTAGCTGGTCAATGTCTGTCAGAACCAGTAGCTGGTCAATGTCTGTCAGACCAGTAGCTGGTCAATGTCTCTGTCAGAACCAGTAGCTGGTCAATGTCTCTGTCAGAACCAGTAGCTGGTCAATGTCTGTCAGAACCAGTAGCTGGTCAATGTCTCTGTCAGAACCAGTAGCTGGTCAATGTCTCTGTCAGAACCAGTAGCTGGTCAATGTCTGTCAGAACCAGTAGCTGGTCAATGTCTGTCAGAACCAGTAGCTGGTCAATGTCTCTGTCAGAACCAGTAGCTGGTCAATGTCTCTGTCAGAACCAGTAGCTGGTCAATGTCTGTCAGAACCAGTAGCTGGTCAATGTCTGTCAGAACCAGTAACTGGTCAATGTCTGTCAGAACCAGTAGCTGGTCAATGTCTCTGTCAGAACCAGTAGCTGGTCAATGTCTCTGTCAGAACCAGTAGCTGGTCAATGTCTGTCAGAACCAGTAGCTGGTCAATGTCTCTGTCAGAACCAGTAGCTGGTCAATGTCTGTCAGAACCAGTAGCTGGTCAATGTCTCTGTCAGAACCAGTAGCTGGTCAATGTCTGTCAGAACCAGTAGCTGGTCAATGTCTCTGTCAGAACCGTTTGTATTTTGATGAACACCCTTGTCGCTATTTAATTTAACTTTGTTTACATAAAGGGTTGTTATTTTGAAATGAGAGAAGAAGTTCATATATTTATTTCCTTTTTAAGTACTTGTGAGACACAATGCCAGAGGTTAGACACTAACCGTGCGGCAGGGTTCAGAGTAAACAAACCCCTTGCTCTCTCTGGTTGAACCTGACGTGGCTGTGACCTTCTGAAATGGGGCATGTCATCCATATAAATAGAACCGTAATATAATATATATCTTTAAAATGATAAATTATTATCTTTAAAACTTGGTTGAAAATGAACTTCCACACACTGTGTACTTGCAAATGTGTAAATCATGAAAGGGCAACAATTCAATCACATAGCTCAATCACATAGCTCAATCACATAGCTCAATCACATAGCTCAATCACATAGCTCAATCACATAGCTCAATCACATAGCTCAATCACATAGCTCAATCACATAGCTCAATCACATAGCTCAATCACATAGCTCAATCACATAGCTCAATCACATAGCTTACAAAGTTGTATACACACAACTTGTACATCTATACAACAGCTCCTGTGTCAGGAATAGAGTGGTCACCTCACAGACATGTATTACAAGTTAGTTCAAACCCCTCTTGTCAGACCCCCTAGACAGGCATGAATAGCATCTTCCCTATAAAGCAGTGAGGAATGTCGCTTCATTCCAACTCTGCCACCTGCTTGACTGCTGGCAAGCAACCTGTATCACAAAACGCCATTGGCACATTTTACACACACACACACAGACAGACAGACAGACAGACAGACAGACAGACAGACAGACACACAGACACACAGACACACACACACACACACACACACACACACACACACACACACACACACACACACACACACACACACACACACACACACACACACACACACACACACACACACACACACACACACACACACTACCCCCTTGCCCAGTCAGGAGGAGGAATGCAAAGTATTTTCTCTAGTTCACAGAACAAAGAGTCTGTCTAGTTGTCAGTTGTGCTGGTCTCTCTCTTAGCACTCCTTCACCAGGCTGGTCTCTCTCTTAGCACTCCTTCACCAGGCTGGTCTCTCTCTTAGCACTCCTTCACCAGTAGACAAGGCTGGTCTCTCTCTTAGCACTCCTTTACCAGTAGACAAGGCTGTTCTCTCTCTTAGCACTCCTTTACCAGTAGACAAGGCTGTTCTCTCTCTTAGCACTCTTTTACCAGTAGACAAGGCTGTTCTCTCTCTTAGCACTCCTTTACCAGTAGACAAGGCTGGTCTCTCTCTTACCACTCCTTTACCAGTAGACAAGGCTGTTCTCTCTCTTAGCACTCCTTTACCAGTAGACAAGGCTGGTCTCTCTCTTACCACTCCTTTACCAGTAGACAAGGCTGTTCTCTCTCTTAGCACTCCTTCACCAGTAGACAAGGCTGGTCTCTCTCTTAGCACTCCTTTACCAGTAGACAAGGCTGTTCTCTCTCTTAGCACTCCTTTACCAGTAGACAAGGTTGGTCTCTCTCTTAGCACTCCTTCACCAGTAGACAAGGCTGGTCTCTCTCTTACCACTCCTTTACCAGACTAGTCTCTCTCTTAGCACTCCTTTACCAGTAGACAAGGCTGGTCTCTCTCTTAGCACTCCTTCACCAGTAGACAAGGCTGTTCTCTCTCTTAGCACTCCGTTACCAGTAGACAAGGCTGGTCTGTATCAATAGACAAGACTGGTTGTTATCAATAGACAAGGCTGGTCTTTACCAATAGACAAGGCTGGTCTTTACCAATAGACAAGGCTGGTCTTTACCGATAGACAAGGCTGGTCTTTACCAATAGACAAGGCTGGTCTGTATCAATAGACAAGACTGGTTGTTATCAATAGACAAGGCTGGTCTTTACCAATAGACAAGGCTGGTCTTTACCAATAGACAAGGCTGGTCTCCACAAATAGACAAGGCTGGTCTTTATCAATAGACAAGGCTGGTCTTTACCGATAGACAAGGCTGGTCTTTACCGATAGACAAGGCTGGTCTTTACCGATAGACAAGGCTGGTCTTTACCAATAGACAAGGCTGGTCTTTACCAATAGACAAGGCTGGTCTTTACCAATAGACAAGGCTGGTCTTTACCGATAGACAAGGCTAGTCTTTATCAATAGACAAGGCTGGTCTTTACCAATAGACAAGGCTGGTCTTTACCGATAGACAAGGCTGGTCTTTACCAATAGACAAGGCTAGTCTTTATCAATAGACAAGGCTGGTCTTTACCAATAGACAAGGCTAGTCTTTACCAATAGACAAGGCTGGTCTTTACCGATAGACAAGGCTGGTCTTTATCAATAGACAAGGCTGGTCTCCACAAATAGACAAGGCTGGTCTGTATCAATAGACAAGGCTGGTCTTTACCAATAGACAAGGCTGGTCTTTATCAATAGACACGGCTGGTCTTTACCAATAGACAAGGCTGGTCTTTATCAATAGACAAGGCTAGTCTTTACCAATAGACAAGGCTAGTCTTTACCAATAGACAAGGCTGGTCTTTACCAATAGACAAGGCTAGTCTTTATCAATAGACAAGGCTGGTCTTTACCAATAGACAAGGCTAGTCTTTACCAATAGACAAGGCTGGTCTGTATCAATAGACAAGTCTGGTCTTTACCGATAGACAAGGCTGGTCTTTACCAATAGACAAGGCTAGTCTTTACCAATAGACAAGGCTAGTCTTTATCAATAGACAAGGCTGGTCTCCACAAATAGACAAGGCTGGTCTTTACCAATAGACAAGGCTGGTCTTTATCAATAGACAAGGCTGGTCTCCACAAATAGACAAGGCTGGTCTGTATCAATAGACAAGGCTGGTCTTTACCAATAGACAAGGCTGGTCTTTATCAATAGACAAGGCTGGTCTTTACCAATAGACAAGGCTGGTCTTTATCAATAGACAAGGCTAGTCTTTACCAATAGACAAGGCTAGTCTTTACCAATAGACAAGGCTGGTCTTTACCAATAGACAAGGCTGGTCTTTACCAATAGACAAGGCTGGTCTTTACCAATAGACAAGGCTGGTCTTTACCAATAGACAAGGCTGGTCTTTATCAATAGACAAGGCTGGTCTTTACCAATAGACAAGGCTGGTCTTTATCAATAGACAAGGCTAGTCTTTACCAATAGACAAGGCTGGTCTTTACCGATAGACAAGGCTGGTCTTTATCAATAGACAAGGCTGGTCTTTACCAATAGACAAGGCTGGTCTTTACCGATAGACAAGGCTGGTCTTTATCAATAGACAAGGCTGGTCTTTATCAATAGACAAGGCTGGTCTTTATCAATAGACAAGGCTGGTGTTCACCAATAATGTTTGTCTAATGGCAGATTATCCACCAAAACGTGTTATCTATAATTTCTCTTCATGTGACAAGGATTGAAAATAATTTGCCAGTAGATTGTTGACGTGATTCGTGATGATGACGGTTTGTCTCGCTTGCTAGCCAAGATTTTGAAAGTATGATGTTGCCATGATCAGTCCAATCAAAGCTACGATAGATTTAACGTCATTTCATCTTTGGCCAATGACCTTGAGCCTTCTTGGATGGGCACTGCTAACGTAAATCTATGGCAGCACCCAAGGGACTTTTTCAACCTCTCCCTGTAGATTTTTGCGGTGACGTAGTGTCCCCATGAGTGACAGAACACAGCCAATTACAGTGCAACTAGAGAACATAACCAACACCTACGCTCTGCGTTTGGTAAACAAATCCGTTCAGGTCCAGCCGAACGTCTGACGAAAAGTTAAAAAAGTTCCGTTACAGCCCGTAGAAACTTGTCAAACTAAGTATAGAATCAATCTTTATTGAAGATTTATGAATAAAACATCCTAATCTTCCAACCAGAGAATTCCTATGTCTGTAGAAAAGCAATGGAACGAGAGCTAACTCTCTAGTGACCGCGCGTCACGAGCCTGTGGCACTCTGCCAGACACCTGGCTCAATCCCCTCTCATTTGCCCCCACTTCACAGAAGAAGCCTCAAACAAAGTTCTAAAGACTGTTGCCATCTAGTGGAAGCCTTAGGAAGTGCAATATGACCCCATTTACACTGTATATTGGAATGGCAAAGAGTTGAAAAACTACAAACCTCAGATTTCCCACTTCCTGGTTGGATTTTTCTCAGGTTTTCGCCTGCCATATGAGTTATGCTATACTCACAGACATCATTCAAACAGTTTTAGAAACTTCAGAGTGTTTCCCATCCAATACTACTAATAATATGCATATATTAGCATCTGGGACAGAGTAGCAGGCGGTTTACTTTGGGCACCTTATTCATCCAAGCTACTCAATACTGCCCCCCAGTCACCAAGAAGTTAAACAGTATTTAACATGAGATCCTCTCTATTCTTTACAGGAATGTGGTTCTCAATATAAACAGCAACACCTCCACCTTTGTTGGCATTTCTATCTTCTCTGTAGATGTTATAACCTTCCATTAATACCACTGTATCATCTAAAGTAATATCTAAGTGAGTTTCAGAATATGAATGTCATCTGTTAATAGCAAATTATTGATTTCATGAACCTTGTTTCTTAAGATACATATGTTGACATGGGCTATTTTGAGCACATGTCTTCTGGGATGCTTACTTGTTTTCATTGCTTTACTGGGAAGCTTAGCAGAAGTAGATATGCGCGTGTTCTTTATGTTAGTGCAGGGTGAGCTGCACACAGGGCACTTCCTGCTAGGACACACCACCTCAGTGCTCTTCCTACTAGGACACACCACCTCAGTGCTCTTCCTACTAGGACACACCACCTCAGTGTTAACAGTGGTCTTCCTATAGGACACATCACCTCAGTGGTCTTCCTACTAGGACACACCACCTCAGTGCTAACAGTGGTCTTCCTACTAGGACACACCACCTCAGTGTTAATAGTGGTCTTCCTATAGGACACATCACCTCAGTGGTCTTCCTACTAGGGTACACCTCCTCAGTGTTAACAGTGGTCTTCCTACTAGGACACACCTCCTCAGTGTTAACAGTGGTCTTCCTACTAGGACACACCTCCTCAGTGTTAACAGTGGTCTTCCTATAGGACACACCTCCTCAGTGTTAACAGTGGTCTTCCTACTAGGACACACCTCCTCAGTGTTAACAGTGGTCTTCCTACTAGGACACACCTCCTCAGTGTTAACAGTGGTCTTCCTACTAGGACACCCCCCCTCAGTGCTAACAGTGGTCTTCCTACTAGGACACACCACCTCAGTGTTAACAGTGGTCTTCCTACTAGGACACACCACCTCAGTGCTAACAGTGGTCTTCCTACTAGGACACACCACCTCAGTGTTAATAGTGGTCTTCCTATAGGACACATCACCTCAGTGGTCTTCCTACTAGGGTACACCTCCTCAGTGTTAACAGTGGTCTTCCTACTAGGACACACCTCCTCAGTGTTAACAGTGGTCTTCCTACTAGGACACACCACCTCAGTGTTAACAGTTGTCTTCCTACTAGGACACACCTCCTCAGTGTTAACAGTGGTCTTCCTATAGGACACACCTCCTCAGTGTTAACAGTGGTCTTCCTACTAGGACACACCTCCTCAGTGTTAACAGTGGTCTTCCTACTAGGACACACCTCCTCAGTGTTAACAGTGGTCTTCCTACTAGGACACCCCCCCTCAGTGCTAACAGTGGTCTTCCTACTAGGACACACCACCTCAGTGTTAACAGTGGTCTTCCTACTAGGACACACCACCTCAGTGTTAACAGTGGTCTTCCTACTAGGACATACCACCTCAGTGGTCTTCCTACTAGGACACACCTCCTCAGTGGTCTTCCTACTAGGACACACCACCTCAGTGTTAACACTGGTCTTCCTACTAGGACACACCACCTCAGTGTTAACAGTGGTCTTCCTACTAGGACACACCACCTCAGTGTTAACAGTGGTCTTCCTACTAGGACACACCACCTCAGTGTTAACAGTGGTCTTCCTACTAGGACATACCACCTCAGTGGTCTTCCTACTAGGACACACCTCCTCAGTGGTCTTCCTACTAGGACACACCACCTCAGTGTTAACACTGGTCTTCCTACTAGGACACACCACCTCAGTGTTAACAGTGGTCTTCCTACTAGGACACACCACATCAGTGTTAACAGTGGTCTTCCTACTAGGACACACCACCTCAGTGTTAACAGTGGTCTTCCTACTAGGACACACCACCTCAGTGGTCTTCCTACTAGGACACACCTCCTCAGTGGTCTTCCTACTAGGACACACCACCTCAGTGTTAACAGTGGTCTGCCTACTAGGACACACCACCTCAGTGTTAACAGTGGTCTTCCTACTAGGACACACCACCTCAGTGTTAACAGTGGTCTTCCTACTAGGACACACCTCCTCGGTGTTAACAGTGGTCTTCCTACTAGGGCACACCACCTCAGTGTTAACAGTGGTCTTCCTACTAGGACACACCTCCTCAGTGTTAACAGTGGTCTTCCTACTAGGACACATCCCCTCAGTGGTCTTCCTACTAGGGCACACCACCTCAGTGTTAACAGTGGTCTTCCTACTAGGACACACCTCCTCAGTGTTAACAGTGGTCTTCCTACTAGGACACACCACCTCAGTGTTAACAGTGGTCTTCCTACTAGGACACATCCCCTCAGTGGTCTTCCTACTGGGACACACCACCTCAGTGCTAACAGTGGTCTTCCTACTAGGACACACCACCTCAGTGTTAACAGTGGTCTTCCTACTAGGACACACCACCTCAGTGTTAACAGTGGTCTTCCTACTAGGACACACCTCCTCAGTGGTCTTCCTACTAGGACACACCTCCTCAGTGGTCTTCCTACTAGGACACACCACCTCAATGTTAACAGTGGTCTTCCTACTAGGACACACCACCTCAGTGTTAACAGTGGTCTTCCTACTAGGACACACCTCCTCGGTGTTAACAGTGGTCTTCTTACTAGGGCACACCACCTCAGTGTTAACAGTGGTCTTCCTACTAGGACACACCTCCTCAGTGTTAACAGTGGTCTTCCTACTAGGACACATCCCCTCAGTGGTCTTCCTACTAGGGCACACCACCTCAGTGTTAACAGTGGTCTTCCTACTAGGACACACCGCCTCAGTGTTAACAGTGGTCTTCCTACTAGGACACACCACCTCAGTGTTAACAGTGGTCTTCCTACTAGGACACATCCCCTCAGTGGTCTTCCTATAGGACACACCACCTCAGTGTTAACAGTAGTCTTCCTACTAGGACACACCGCCTCATTGTTAACAGTGGTCTTCCTACTAGGACACACCACCTCAGTGTTAACAGTGGTCTTCCTATAGGACACACCACCTCAGTGTTAACAGTGGTCTTCCTACTAGGACACACCACCTCAGTGGTCTTCTTATAGGACACACCTCCTCAGTGTTAACAGTGGTCTTCCTACTGGGACACACCACCTCAGTGTTAACAGTGATCTTCCTACTAGGACACACCACCTCAGTGTTAACAGTGGTCTTCCTATAGGACACACCTCCTCAGTGTTAACAGTGGTCTTCCTACTGGGACACACCACCTCAGTGTTAACAGTGGTCTTCCTACTAGGACACACCACCTCAGTGTTAACAGTGGTCTTCCTACTAGGACACATCTCCTCAGTGTTAACAGTGATCTTCCTACTAGGACACACCTCCTCAGTGTTAACAGTGGTCTTCCTACTAGGACACACCTCCTCAGTGTTAACAGTGGTCTTCCTACTAGGACACACCACCTCAGTGTTAACAGTGGTCTTCCTACTTGGACACACCTCCTCAGTGTTGACAGTTGTCTTCCTATAGGACACACCATCTCAGTTGTCTTCCTACTAGGACACACCGCCTCAGTGTTAACAGTGGTCTTCCTACTAGGACACACCACCTCAGTGTTAACAGTGGTCTTCCTATAGGACACACCGCCTCAGTGTTAACAGTGGTCTTCCTATAGGATACACCACCTCAGTGTTAACAGTATACCTCTGGTTCATAGGCACACAATTGCTGCATTCAATAGCAGTAGGATTAGCTGAGGCATTCAGGGCAGTTAGAGGGACATATATTAGGTTACTTACATTGTGTCTACCAACAGCCCTGGGATAATGTAGAATGTGCTAAAGCATTATGACAACACCCCTGGGATAATGTAGAATGTGCTAAAGCATTATGAGGACTCAGCGACACAATGGTAGGGATTAGCTGGGCTCGGGTCATTGATAAGACACTGTCTCAACACAGCCTTATTATGCTGTGAAAGGATCCAGGAACCCAAAGGATTCTGGGTAGATCCCATCCTCGGCACATCTGCCCTGGACGACTCAGCAAGTAGAGCTGTTGGGGGGAGTTATAGGAAAAACCAAACCACTGAAAGATATTGGTTTAATGTGCCGTATTCCAAACTGTATCAGACATGTGTCTGTCCTGTTCTGGACTATTCCGTGTGGGGTGCTAAAGAGGTATCGCAAAAACAAACCGAACATGTCCTTAACAGAGCAGTATGTTATTTTTGTAGGTATCCACAAGTTTGCACCTATACTTGTAATAACTTGGGAATTGGGCTGGGAACCCTGTGAGGTGAGATGGAAGGCTTGTATGGTGAGACTTTGGAATAGACTGTTATTAGACATATTCTGGATATGCCAGAATAGATAGTAAAGTTGTTCAATTGTTTGACCTTTTCCAACAGTCTGACTGGGAACATCTGTATGAAACCAAATGAAGGAAGACAAAGACGCTATTAAATATGAAAAGAAATGGGTGGAGGAGATTAATCATAAACCCAAATTGAGAACCTTTTGTTTGGTTCAGGGTGAATTCCCCACACAGCCTGGTTCCTCTCTAGGTTTCTTCCTAGGTTTTGGCCTTTCTAGGGAGTTTTTCCTAGCCACCGTGCTTCTACACCTGCATTGCTTTGCTGTTTGGGGGTTTTAGGCTGGGTTTCTGTACAGCACTTTGAGAGTACTGGCCACCCCTCATAGCCTGGTTCCTCTCTAGGTTTCTTCCTAGGTTCTGGTCTTTCTAGGGAGTTTGTCCTAGTCACCGTGCTTCTACACCTGCATTGCTTGCTGTTTGGGGTTTTAGGCTGGGTTTCTGCACTGCACTTTGAGATATCAGCTGATGTAAGAAGGGCTATATAAATACATTTGATTTGATTTGAATTCGTGTGTGAGAGATATATTATGTATAACCTAACTAAAAGCAAGGGATCGCTATGTGCACAGGGAAGATCGGGGATAATGTCTCTGCGTATTGAAACAGGTCAGATCGGGGATATTTCCTCTGCGTATTGAAACAGGTCAGATCAGGTATATTTCCTCTGTGTATTGAAACAGGTCAGATCAGGGATATTGCCTCTGCATATTGAAACAGGTCAGATCAGGGATATTGTCTCTGAGTATTGAAACAGGTCAGATCAGGGATATTGTCTCTCTGCATATTGAAACAGGTCAGATCAGGGATATTGCCTCTGCATATTGAAACAGGTCAGATCAGGGATATTGTCTCTCTGCATATTGAAACAGGTCAGATCAGGGATATTGCCTCTGCGTATTGTGGTGAACTGGAAGAGGAAAGCCTATGTAACTATTGTGACCTCAAAGAAATAGAGAATTCAACTCATTTGATCCTCTATTGCCCTTTCTACCACGATATACACTAGCTCATATTCCAGACAGACCAGCAGATATACACTAGCTCATATTCCAGACAGACCAGCAGATATACACTAGCTCATATTCCAGACAGACCAGCAGATATACACTAGCTCATATTCCAGACAGACCAGCAGATATACACTAGCTCATATTCCAGACAGACCAGCAGATATACACTAGCTCATATTCCAGACAGAGCAGCAGATATACACTAGCTCATATTCCAGACAGACCAGCAGATATACACTAGCTCATATTCCAGACAGACCAGCAGATATACACTAGCTCATATTCCAGACAGAGCAGCAGATATACACTAGCTCATATTCCAGACAGACCAGCAGATATACACTAGCTCATATTCCAGACAGACCAGCAGATATACACTAGCTCATTATTATTTAGTATTATGTAGTCATGAGGAGACAGACCACCAGATATACTCTGGTATTATGTAGTCATGAGGAGCCAGACCACCAGATATACCCTGGTATTATGTAGACAGACCACCAGATATACCCTGGTATTATGTAGTCATGAGGAGACAAACCACCAGATATACCCTGGTATTATGTAGTCATGAGGAGACAGACCACCAGATATACCCTGGTATTATGTAGCCATGAGGAGACAGACCACCAGATATACCCTGGTATTATGTAGTCATGAGGAGACAGACCACCAGATATACCCTGTTACTATGTAGTCATGAGGAGACAGACCACCAGATATACCCTGGTATTATGTAGTCATGAGGAGCCAGACCACCAGATATACCCTGGTATTATGTAGACAGACCACCAGATATACCCTGGTATTATGTATTCATGAGGAGACAGACCACCAGATATATACTGGTATTATGTAGTCATGAGGAGACAGACCACCAGATATACCCTGGTATTATGTAGCCATGAGGAGACAGACCACCAGATATACCCTGGTATTATGTAGTCATGAGGAGACAGACCACCAGATATACCCTGTTACTATGTAGTCATGAGGAGACAGACTACCAGATATACCCTGGTATTATGTAGTCATGAGGAGACAGACCACCAGATATACCCTGGTATTATGTAGTCATGAGGAGACAGACCACCAGATATACCCTGGTATTATGTAGTCATGAGGAGACAGGCCACCAGATATACCCTGGTATTATGGAGACAGACCACCAGATATACCCTGGTATTATGTAGCTGATGGAGACAGACCACCAGATATACCCTGGTATTATGTAGTCATGAGGAGACAGACCACCAGATATACCCTGGTATTATTTAGTCATGAGGAGACAGACCACCAGATATACCCTGGTATTATGTAGACAGACCACCAGATATACCCTGGTATTATGTAGTCATGAGGAGACAGACCACCAGATATACCCTGGTATTATGTAGTCATGAGGAGACAGACCACCAGATATACCCTGGTATTATGTAGTCATGAGGAGACAGACCACCAGATATACCCTGTTACTATGTAGTCATGAGGAGACAGACCACCAGATATACCCTGGTATTATGTAGTCATGAGGAGACAGACCACCAGATATACCCTGGTATTATGTAGTCATGAGGAGACAGACCACCAGATATACCCTGGTATTATGTAGCTGATGGAGACAGACCACCAGATATACCCTGGTATTATGTAGTCATGAGGAGACAGACCACCAGATATACCCTGGTATTATTTAGTCATGAAGAGACAGACCACCAGATATACCCTGGTATTATGTAGACAGACCACCAGATATACCCTGGTATTATGTAGTCATGAGGAGACAGACCACCAGATATACCCTGGTATTATGTAGTCATGAGGAGACAGACCACCAGATATACCCTGGTATTATGTAGTCATGAGGAGACAGATCACCAGATATACCCTGGTATTATGTAGCCATGAGGAGACAGACCACCAGATATACCCTGTTACTATGTAGTCATGAGGAGACAGACCACCAGATATACCCTGGTATTATGTAGTCATGAGGAGACAGACCAGCAGATATACCCTGGTATTATGTAGCTGAGGAGACAGACCACCAGATATACCCTGTAATTATGTAGCTGATGGAGACAGACCACCAGATATACCCTGGTATTATGTAGCTGATGGAGACAGACCACCAGATATACCCTGGTGTTATGTAGCTGAGCCATGAGGAGACACTGAAATGTTTTTTTGTCCATTGTCGATTTCCGTTTGCAGAATTTTTAGATAAAGCTTGGAATAAAAGAGAAAGGGCGGTCTATAATTAAATTCTAAAAACGTTTAGCTCCTAAATAAGTTACAACCTTATTCTAAAATTGATTAAATAAATGTTTTTCCTCATCAATCTACACACAATACCCCATTATTACATCACAATACCCCAGTATGACATCACAATACCCCATTATGACATCACAATAGCCCATTATGACATCACAATACCCCATAATGACAAAGCAAAATTGGGCTTTTGGAAATGTTTGAAAACGTATTCAAAATAAAAAACAGAAAACCTTATTTACGTAAGTATTAAGACCCTTTGCAATGAGACTCGAAATTGAGCTCAGGTGCATCCTGTTTCCATTGATCATCCTTGAGATGTTTCTACAACTTGATTGGAGTCCACATGTGGTAAATTTGATTGATTGGACATGATTTGGAAAGGCACACACCTGTCTATATAAGGTCCCACAGTTGATAGTGCATGTCAGAACATGTTCAGCTGCTCCTTTTCATCTGAGGGAAGGGTCTTTGTGGGGCTATCTGTCACCAATTCCTGCTGAGTCACCTGCGACTGCCGTTGTCTTCTTACACTGCCATCACGGAGTCTTTCGTCTGGAGTTTACTTATTCCAACATCTAGGCATGCAGTCATCTTGAATATCGACCAACCAGAACTCGTGCTCCAACGAAACATTGCTGACTCTCACCGATAAGGACCTCTGGCCCTTCATGTCTGTGACTTTCCTTCCCTTTGCCACAGTGCAAAGACATACCGAGGTAGGGGATTGGAAGAACACCGAACCAGGGAACCAATCAACGCCTGGCAGTCCTCACTGCTGATCCTGCACGGAAGGTAGAGGCACTACGTCTGGTCCAAACTACCAACTTGATGTTCTGGCTCAACGAGGGGGTCAGGGGACTTCATTTGAATTCAATTTAAGGGTCTTTATTGGCATGGGAAACATATGTTTACATTGCCTAAGCAAGTTGAATAGAAAGCAAAAGTGGAATAAACAATAAAAAATTCACAGTAAATCTATCAATCAATCAAAAGTATTTATGAAGCACTTTTTTACATCAGCTGATATCTCAAAGTGCTGTACAGAAACCCAGCCTAAAACCCCAAACAGCAAGCAATGCAGGTGAAGAAGCACGGTGGCTAGGAAAAACTCCCTAGAAAGGCCAGAACCTAGGAAGAAACCTAGAGAGGAATCAGGCTATGTGGGGTGGCCAGTCCTCTTCTGGCTGTGCCGGGTGGAGATTATAACAGAACATAGCCAAGATGTTCAAATGTTCATAGATGACCAACATGGTCAAATAATAATAATCACAGTGGTTGTAGAGGGTGCAACATGTCAGTACCTCAGGAGTAAATGTCAGTTGGCTTTTCATAGCCGATCATTCCGATCATAGCCGAGTTAGAGACAGTAGGTGCGGTAGAGAGAGAGAGTCCAAAACAGCAGGTCTAGGACGTCCAGTGAACAGGTCAGGGTTCCATCACCGCAGGCAGAACAGGTTAAACTGGAGCAGCAGCAGGTGGACTGGGGACAGCAGGTGGACTGTGGACTGGGGTGGACTGGGGACAGCAGGTGGACTAGGGACAGCAGGTGGACTGGGGACAGCAGGTGGACTGGGGACAGCAGGTGGACTAGGGACAGCAGGTGGACTGAGGACAGCAGGTGGACTGAGGACAGCAGGTGGACTGGGGACAGCAGGTGGACTGGGGACAGTAGGTGGACTGGGGATAGCAAGGTGTCATCAGGTCAGGTAGACCTGAGGCATGGTCCTCTTCAATCACCAACTCACTACCCTGAGACAAGGCTGAGTATAGCCCACGAAGATCTCCCCCACCGCACAAACCCGAAGGGGGGGGGGTGCCAACCCAGACAGGAAGACCACGTCAGTGACTCAACCGTCCTAGGGACAGCATGGAAGAGCACCAGTAAGCCAGTGACTCAGCCCCTGTAATAGGGTTAGAGGCAGAGAATCCCAGTGGAGAGAGGGGAACCGGCCAGGCAGAGACAGCAAGGGCGGTTCGTAGCTCCAGTGCCTTTCTGTTCATCATCTTCACACCCCTGGGTCAGACTACACTCAATCATAGGACCTACTGAAGAGATGAGTCTTCAATAAAGACTTAAAGGTCGAGACCGAGTTTGCGTCTCTCACATGGATAGGCTGACCATTCCATAAAAATTTAGCTCTATAGGAGAAAGCCCTGCCTCCAGCTGTTTGCTTAGAAATTCTAGGGACAATAATGAGGCCTGCGTCTTGTGATCATAGCTTATGTGTAGGTATGTACGGCAGGACCAAATCAGAGAGATAGGTAGGAGCAAGCCCATGTAATGCTTTGTACATTAGCAGTAAAACCTTGAAATCAGCCATTGCCTTAACAAGAAGCCAGTGTAGGGAGGCTAGCACTGGAGTAATATGATAAAACATTTTGGTTCTCGTCAAGATTCTAGCAGCAGTGTTTAGCACTAACTATTGTTTATTTAGTGCTTTATCCGGGTAGCCAGAAAGTAGGGCATTTCAAAAGTCTAATCTAGAAGTGACAAAAGCATGGATACATTTTTCTGCATCGTTTTTGGACAGAAAGTTTC
Organism: Oncorhynchus kisutch; assembly: GCF_002021735.2. NCBI lineage: Eukaryota > Metazoa > Chordata > Actinopteri > Salmoniformes > Salmonidae > Oncorhynchus > Oncorhynchus kisutch. Next base: position 3,577,733 of record NC_034177.2, on the reverse strand, counting down.
TGATTTTTGCAGTGTTACGTAGATGGAAAAAAGCTGTCCTTGACACAGTCTTGATATGTTCATCAAAAGAGAGATCAGGGTCCAGAGTAACGCCGAGGTCCTTCACAGTTTTGTTTGAGATGACTGTACAATGATCAAGATTGTTTGTCAGATCCAACAGAAGATCTCTTTGTTTCTTGGGACCTAGAACTAGCATCTCTGTTTTGTCCAAGTTTAAAAGTAAAACATTTGCCGTCATCCACTTCCTTATGTCTGAAACACAGGCTTCCAGGGAGGGTAATTTAATTTAATCGAAATATACAGCTGTGTATCGTTCGCATAGCATTGAAAGTTGACAAAGTTGCATTGAATGACATCACCAAGAGGTCAAATATATAGTGGAAACAATAGTGGTCCTAAAACGGAACCTTGAGGAACACAGACATTTGCAGTTGATTTGTCAGAGGACAAACCATCCACAGAGACAAACTGATATCTTTCCGACAGGTAAGATCTAAACCAGGCCAGAACTTGTCCGTGTGGACCAATTTGGGTTTCCAATCTCTCCAAAAGAATGTGGTGATCGATGGTATCAAAAGCAGCACTAAGATCTAGGACAGCTGCATAGCCTTGATCTGATACCATTAAAAGGTCATTTACCACCTTCACGAGTGCAGTCTCAGTGCTATGATGGGGTCTAAAACCAGACTGAAGCGTTTCGTATACTGTATATTTGCTGCACAACAGCTTTTTCAAAGAAAATTGAGAGGAAAGAGGGCCAATTATCTACAAATTCTATCTTTTGGGAGGGGCAGAAAACATGCCGTGTGAAGGACATCTGGACTGTCTCCATGCCGTGTGAAGGACATCTGGACTGTCTCTATGCCGTGTGAAGGACATCTGGACTGTCTCTATGCCGTGTGAAGGACATCTGGACTGTCTCTGCCGTGTGAAGGACATCTGGACTGTCTCTATGCCGTGTGAAGGACATCTGGACTGTCTCTATGCCGTGTGAAGGACATCTGGACTGTCTCTATGCCGTGTGAAGGACATCTGGACTGTCTCTATGCCGTGTGAAGGACATCTGGACTGTCTCTATGCCGTGTGAAGGACATCTGGACTGTCTCTATGCCGTGTGAAGGACATCTGGACTGTCTCTATGCCGTGTGAAGGACATCTGGACTGTCTCTATGCCGTGTGAAGGACATCTGGACTGTCTCCATGCCGTGTGAAGAACATCTGGACTGTCTCTATGCCGTGTGAAGGACATCTGGACTGTCTCTATGCCGTGTGAAGGACATCTGGACTGTCTCCATGCCGTGTGAAGGACATCTGGACTGTCTCTATGCCGTGTGAAGGACATCTGGACTGTCTCTATGCCGTGTGAAGGACATCTGGACTGTCTCTATGCCGTGTGAAAAACATCTGGACTGTCTCCATGCCGTGTGAAGTACATCTGGTCCGTCTCCATGCCGTGTGAAGGACATCTGGTCCGTCTCCATGCCGTGTGAAGGGCATCTGGTCCGTCTCCATGCCGTGTGAAGGACATCTGGTCCGTCTCCATGCCGTGTGAACAACATCTGGTCCGTCTCGATGCCGTGTGAAAGACACCTGGATAGTCTCCATGCCGTGTGAAGGACATCTGGACTGTCTCCATGCCGTGTGAAGGACATCTGGACAATCTCCATGCAGAACATCTGGACTGTCTCCATGCCGTGTGAAGGACATCTGGGCAGTCTCCATGCCGTGTGAAGGACATTTGGACAGTCTCCATGCTGTGGGTGGGACATCTGGACATTCTCCATTGCGTGTGAAGGACATCTGGTCTGTCTCCATGCTGTGTGTGGGACATCTGGACAGTCTCTGTGCTGTGTGTGAGACATCTGGACAGTCTCCATGCCGTGTAAAGGACAGCAGGACAGTCTTCATACCGTGTGAAGGACCTCTGGACAGTCTCCATACCGTGTGAAGGACATCTGGACAGTCTCCATGCTGTGTGTGGGACATCTGGACAGTCTCTGTGCCATGTGTGAGACATCTGGACAGTCTCCGTGCCGTGAGTGGGACATCTGGACAGTCTCCTTGCCGTGAGTGGAACATCTGGACTGTCTCTATGCCGTGTGAAGGACATCTGGACTGTCTCTATGCCGTGTGAAGGACATCTGGACTCATCATACCCAATGTTTTTCAGAGGGTACCTTATACACATGCATAACTCAGGGGCTAGATCCAATGTTTTTCTGTGGGTTTATTCTTCTAGGTCTACACATACCTTTGGGGTGATGCCGGTGGTTATCTGGCTGAGAGGTCGTAATTATATGACTGAGCGCTGAGCCAAGGTTAAACATCTGTGTTCCCTGAGCTCCCATATCCTTGGTTCCTCGCTGCATCGCTCAGAGTGGAGGGAGGTTCCTGGCGGAGCCCAGTTGCTTCAGCAAGCCCACTATCCTCCACCCTTCTCCCTCCTCTCCATCTCTTTCCACCCGAGATCTCTCCTACCCCGCAGGGACTGCGTGAGCATTCCTGAGACATCTGGAGTTTTCCAAGAAAGATTCCATTGGTTTTGCTGTATGCCTGCCAAAAGGTGACTGTTTCATATTGGTTTACTACATGCCTGCCAAAAGATGACTGTTTCATATTGGTTTACTGCATGCCTGCCAAAAGATGACTGTTTCATATTGGTTTACTACATGCCTGCCAAAAGATGACTGTTTCATATTGGTTTACTACGTGCCTGCCTAAAGTTGACTGTTTCATATTGGTTTACTACATGCCTGCCACAAGTTGACTGTTTCATATTGGTTTACTACATGCCTGCCACAAGTTGACTGTTTCA